>NC_060893.1:133474-223474 GCF_014805685.1 Silurus meridionalis
CTGAGTAGTTATTAATTCTACCTGTTTTAGTGTCACACTGGTAACTGAACCTCACATCATATACAGTGCCTTGCGAAAGTATTCACCCCTTGAACTTTGCGACCTTTTGCCACATTTCAGGCTTCAAACATAAAGATATGAAACTAATTTTTTTGTGAAGAATCAACAAGTGGGACACAATCATGAAGTGGAACGAAATTTATTGGATATTTCAAACTTTTTCAACAAATAAAAAAACCAAATAAGTGGGCGTGCAAAATTATTCAGCCCCTTAAGTTAATATTTTGTAGCGCCACCTTTTGCTGCGATTACAGCTGTAAGTCGCTTGTGGTATGTCTCTATCAGTTTTTTTTTTTAATAAATTCTTGACATCAAGATTTGAATTCTTGATATCAACAGTTCATGCAAACTGTTTTTACATTTATTCCTTAATTGCTGATACCAAGAATTGAATTCTGGATATCCACAATTCAGTTTTTGATATAAAAATATGTGCACCTATTTCTGATATCAACCATTGAATTGTTGATATAAAAATAATTTTTGATATCAATAATTGAATTGCTGATATCGACAATTAAAGATTAAATGTTAAAATGGCTTGCCATACCTGCCTACCTTATTCCATCCAGACACACCTCACTTCGCACTCTTTGCTGACGTGAGCGTGGAAGTACCGACTGTACCATCACAAGAGTAGCTGCTGCACTAAAACTGCTTGATATTGATCCCTTTTTACTTGTTTTAAGATTCTTAAGTTAAATTATCTTACTGCACTGGCTGATCATTTTGCTTAATTTATACAGTTTTCGCCTAATTTAGGTATATTTTATCTTGTTTTGAGAATGATTTTTTACAGTGTTCATATTGTATTTTTATGTTTTATGCTTATTTTGAGAATTTTCATCAAGTTTTTTGGGTTTTGTGTGATTACAAAAAATAATAGAATATGCTGAATTTAAGGTGTAATATTCTAGGGTTAGGGTTCTTCCCTAACATCTTCCCTAAAATGTAGTCCTTACAAAACAGTGAAATTTTCTTGTTTGTCTAGTTTTAAGACATTATTTTTAGTGACCAGATTTAAGCAGGTTTCATTAATTTTCTAATTATTCTGTTTATAAAAAGGAAGGGAAAAAAAGGCTTAAAACTGGGCTTTTCTGTCTAGTTACAGGATCTAGTAGAATTTAATATTGACTAGATATTAATGCTAGTTTTAAGAATTCTTACCAAGTCAATTTTGCTTACCCCATTGGCAGATATTTTTGCTTGATTTCAGTACAATTTAACTAGATTTAAGTAAATCTAGCTTGTTTCAAGAGGGGCATTTTTTTTGCAGTGTATCCAGTTGAGGTCTTTAAAGCCTCTGCACTTGTAATGGTTCACCCAGACCCGAAGAACTGGATCAAATACGCTCACTATAAGGATGCACGTGGATACACTGCTCACGTGAGAAGAGTTTTTTGGTTTGGAGGAAAACCTCTACCTGGCTTTTGGTAAATTTGAGGAGAAACAAAAAGAGATGATTTCTGGCTAAAATCTCAAAGTCAACTTGTAAATGTGTTTCAACTTTGCTGGTTGTAGGTTGAACAGTGAGTCTTAAACGTTTTTATCTTGGTTTTTTTAGTGCTTATTGAAATCGGTAAGATATCAACCCCCTGTAAAACTAGTCCTGTCTGAATAGGGCTTTACACACACACACACATACACAATCAATCTCATATACACACACACACACACACACTCACTCACATACACACACACACACACACACCTGGTGACACAGACACACATATTATAATGACAGTAGATAAAATAATTGAAACTTCTTTTCACATTTTTTGTACATTTATTGTGTTTTGATTTCAGCTATACCGCGAGTTCTACACACACACACACTCACTGATACACTTACTCACACACATCATAATCATGAACATTTTATACATAGATGCTATTAAAATTTTGTGACACTGAGTACTTTTGTTTTATATTTAGTATATATATATATATATATATATATATATATATATATATATATATATATATATATATATATATATATATATATATGTATGTGTAAATATTGTTTGTTTGTTGTAATTATATTTTCTTTATATTACAGTTACAATTGTTATTACAATTTAATTTTTTTGTTCCTGTTTCTTTATTATTACTGTTATATTTGTAATTGTTGTAATTGAATCATGAACATGTTGATTTGAAGCTGTTTTGTTTTGGAGTGTAACTAAAATGTGTGTGGGTTTAATGTTGGGTTACTTTGTCCATAAAGGAGAGTGAGGAGTGATGAACAGTAACCTCACATGACCTCCACAAGCACTTCATGGTTTAGTTTGAGATGAATTTGTTAATGTTTAATAGTTTGTGTTATTATTATTTTTATTTTAAATGTTGTTAATAATCATTTGTTGAATGTTTCATTTCTATGTTTAATATTTGATAAAACCTGTCTGACTGAACAGACCCTTAATTGCTGCACACAGATACACAGAATTGTGCTGCACAGACTACAGTATGTGTACAGCAGTTCTCTGGAAAGAGATTATCAAGCCTCAGCACATGCTGACAGGAAAGTCCCAGTGATGCACAATATAAATGCTGTTTCCTATACATTTGTCCAGCTATACACACACACACACACACACACACACACACACACACACACACACACACACACACATAGGGTTGCATGGGTAAATGGGGAGGGTTGCGTAAGGAAGTGCATCCTTCCAAATCAAATATCCGGATCAGGAAAGAGAAATTCATACCGGATCGATCGAGGCCCTGGTTACCAACGACCCCCACAGGTATCGTTAGCCTACAGGGTACCGGTGGAAACTGTTGGCTGAAGGAGAAGAAGGAGAGGAGGAGGACGTCTACAGAGACAGCAGGGAAAGGAGAAGTGGAGGAGAAGTGGAGGAGAAGGAGAGGAGGAGGACGTCTACAGAGACAGCAGGGAAAGGAGAAGTGGAGGAGAAGGAGAGGAGGAGGAGAGGAGGAGGACGTCTACAGAGACAGCAGGGAAAGGAGAAGTGGAGGAGAAGTGGAGGTTCAGGTGGGAACTTTAAATGTTGCTACTATGAAAATTCAGGAGTCTCAGTACTCTTGTACAGATTGTACCAGGATCAACTACTAAGCATTTAGTGTTGAGTCGAGCTGCTTATGATGCTGGATCAATGGTGTTTTAAATTTAAGTCACAAATGTAGATTTACAACTTGTTTCCTTATGTTTACTAAATACATCAAAATTAAAGTTAATTAAAGTTTCAGGAGCCTCTTTAACACTGTACCGGCGTTTTTAACAGAAACTCGTATAGCCAATCACAGCGCTTGTGGGCGGGGCCTATTTTTGTCTGGCATTTGGAGAGAGAAATCACTTTCAGAGGTAATCATCTCACAAGGTGAGTCTGGTGATACTGATCTTTTTATCTCACATTTCTTTAAGATTCCAGAGTTGATATGAATTTTTGATGCTAATTTACACTTATTTTAGTGTAGAACTCGATTTAATTAAAGTTTCAGGAGCCTCTTTAACGCTGTACCGGCGTTGTTAACGGAAACTCGTACGAGTCCCAAATGACTGGATGTTGAAGTGCACTTTGTAGGTTGATCAGGAAAGGCAGTGGTTTTGCAGTTAATAACAGTTAATGTAATAATAGGCCGAGCTGAACTAGCTACCTGCATTATGATAAAAAATAAACTGATAGTCAGGGGAACACTGAATCCAGAACAGCGCATTAGAACTCTTTTGAAGGCCGGACTGAAGATTGAGTTTGTGCAGTGCAGGATGACACACAGAGTGCAGGAGTTCTGTAAGGTCTGGGGGCAAGAGGGGGTTCTGTGTAGTGTTGATAATAAAAACACCTTCTCTTAAACAAAATGCTCTAATATACACTTCTATCTGTTCATCCACCCATTCATCCACGTCTTTTATTTCTACCCTTTTTACTACAAACAAGGGCTTTCATTATTTACCTTTTAAGTATGTGGCGGGACGTTAATTAGACAGAAACTATAACTCAGCTGACTACGCCACCCTGTTAACAGGGAACACTATTATAGATTAATCATCTACAAAAGACACAGGTACGTGGTTTCAATAAACAGAGGCAAGAGACATGGATACCAAAGATACAAAAAAATGTTTTATTTCACAATAAATATTACTTTTAAAACATGACTATGGGCTGGAATAAAATAGGCATAAAAGGAAACCGAGGCTTACCTAAAGCAGGTAAACTAGCTTAATGAGTATGCGGCTACTATATCGCCAGGAGCATAACACCAAATGCACAAGAGCACCACACACACTCACACAAACACGGTAAGACCAAGCGTGAACACACTGCACCCTGTGATAGAGTCCCACCACCGCACGCCAAGGCCAACTAGCCGTCTGCCTGAAGCCTCGGTTCCTATAACAAAGACACTGTTAACCAAATTTAAATCACACAAGAAATAATAGAAATAATAATTGAATGTTGTGTTTGAATGAATATACAATGAGTCAAACCAAATCATAAACAAAGCTAGCAAACAAACAAAGTAAAGTAAAACAAAGCATACAAAATTAAGTAAAACAAAGCATAAACAAAACTAGCAAAGCAAACAAAGCTAGCAAAGCAAACAAAGCTAGCAAAGCAAACAAAGCTAGCAAAGCAAACAAAGTGACTCCTCTTAAAACTATTCCACCTAAAAAGGATTAAGTAGAACATTTATTCATCCCACCAAACACCACAAACCTCAGCAGAGATAGCTACACATACCTTAATATTGTCGTTTCGACCACAAGTCCAGCCGCACAGGCAAATGGACATCAAACCGCAAGAAGGCACGGATTACGGCGGGTTCATGTTTAAAAGCAGTCACCGAGCCACATGGAATGATTACACGTTGGAAACTATAATTCAAATAACGCTAGTTACCACAAACACACACGTTGATACACACTTGCTAGCAAGCACATACCTGTGAGACAGGAAGAGTCTAAACCAGGAAGGGGCGGCCCTTGGGCAATGACACACAAGCGGTGATCACACAACATGGTGCATTTAAAGTCCCCTTTTATATAGTCTTGCATGTATCTGATTGGACAACTGATGCTTTCATGACAATTTAAAGGGACACCCACAGTTCGTCCCACTACAATCTACCCCCCACTGACGGATCGTCACCCCGACGGTCCTACTACTAGGGTCAGGATTACCTAATCCCATGGCCTAAAAATGCCTGGCACCATGCCATGCATTTGCTGCTGGGAGCCCTCACCTGTCCCACCTACTGAACGGGGAAGATGGTGTACATTTGGATGTTGGCCCGCATTTGCACGTTTTGTCCTGCGTAACGCACCCTCATCCACCTAACCAGGGCTTCAGGCTGTGGCTCCGGCAACATAGCTGTATCCCTAGCTGGAGCCTGTAATCCTGGCCAGTTAGCAGGAACGGGTCCCGTAACACTCACCCTCTCCTGTGGACCATGTTCCACCCCAGATGCCAGCCCACCAATTCTTAATTCGACATCAACTTGATCCCGTTCTTGGACCAAAGCTAATAAATCTACCTCATCCTCTTCCTCAGCTAACGATGATGTGCCCACAACTGGGTCAGGTAAAGGACTGCCATGGTTAGTACCAACTGTGTCCTTACAGACTCTTCTCTTTAGCAGTGAACGATGCACGTTCCTTACCTTGGTCAGGTCATCTACAGGCGCAATGGTGTACACTACACCACCTTCCTTGGGTGCCCTTATCACTTGGTAGACCACTGGGCTCCATAGGTCCTGGATTTTATGGCGGCCCCTTACCCCATAATCACGGAGGTACACCAGTTGACCCTCCACCAATGGTTCATCTCGGACGTGCTGATCATGATTGGCCTTGCGCCTATCAGCCATGACCTGCAACCGTTCCCGTGCACCTGCAAAGGCCACCTGGAGCCTCGTTTGATGTTCCAAGACCCAGTCATGCACACTACCCTCCCTTAGCTGTGGTTCTCTCCCCAACAGAAAATCTACAGGCAATCGTGGCTCCTGTCCAAACATCAAGAAGTGTGGCGATTCCCCTGTGCTCTGATGAGGGGTGCTATTATAACTGAACACTACCTGGGGAAGACACGCTACCCAGTCTCGTTTCCTGGACACTGGCAGAGTACGCAACAGATTATGTAGAGTGCGGTTAAAGCGTTCACACTGGCCGTTACCGGCCGGGTGATAGGGGGTAGTACAAGACTTCACCACACCATAAAGCTCACATAACTGACGTATCAACAAAGACTCAAAATTTCGACCCTGGTCCGAGTGGAGACGGCCCGGAACACCGAACCTGTAAAACCATTCGGTCACCAGGGCTTGTGCCACCGTCTCCGCTCGCTGATCCCTCGTTGGAACAGCAAGGGTATACTTACTGAAAACGTCAGTCATCACCAAAACGTTTTCGATGCCAGAGCTTGTGGGCTCTAACACTGTGAAGTCCACTGCCAAGATGTCATTTGGCCTAGATGACATTAACCGCCCCATAAAAGCCTGAGCCAGTGGCTGGGTGTCTTTGGCTGCCTGGCACCGGTCACACTCGTGACACCAACTTGCCACATCCGAGGACACACCCGCCAATAACACCTCTGTTGCACTAACTCCATGGTGCGCTCCTGCCCTGGTGTCCATGTTGCTGATGCAACTGCCTTAACACCTCTGGTCTCAAGGCAGCAGGCAAAACCAATTGCAACATCTCTTCCTTACCATTAGGGCAGTGAACCCGACGATACAGCATACCATCTAACTCCCTCAACCGATCCCACTGGCGGAGCAAGGTTAAGGCTGCCTTAGTCATTTGGCGCCGCTCATTAGGTCCTGGGCGATTTCCTTGTCTCCAAAATCGCAACACTTCCCAAATAACTGGATCAGCTGCCTGCAAAGAACGCAAGTCACCAGCAGAATAACCAGGAAGTGTAGAGACCATACACTGGGTCGCTATACCCACAGAATCTACCCCAGCTAATGGCCACAAAGACTCAGGAATTGCAGTGCCGGGGGTCAACCCATCCAACCCACCAGGTTCCAGGGGATCCCTCCGTGACAGCGCATCTGCATTTCTATTACTCTTACCAGAGCGATACTTAATCTCAAAATCGAAAGCCGCCAGCTGAGAAGCCCAACGCTGCTCAGTCGCCCCCAACTTTGCAGAGGTCAGATGGCTAAGGGGATTATTATCTGTGAATACCACACACTTATTACCCAACAGATATTCACGGAATTTCTCCGTCATGGCCCACTTGAGCGCAACAAACTCCAACTTCATAGAGCTATAATTTGACATGTTGCGCTCAGTGGGCCTTAAACTGCGACTAGCATATGCCACTGGTCTTACCTTGCCTTCAGTTTCCTGGGAAAGGACTGCCCCTAACCCTTGATAACTGGCGTCCACCTCCAGAATAAACGGTTTAGAGAAATCGCATACGCAAGTACTGGGCGGTAGTCAGTTTCTCCTTTAACCCCTCAAAGCTCACCTGACAGTTTTCACTCCAGGCACTAGCAAAACTCCTACTTTTCTGCTTACCCTTTACACCAGCAAATTCCCCCACCAGCTTATGCAGTGGGGCAGCCAACTTGGCAAACCCCTCCACAAACCGCCGATAGTAGCTGGAAAAACCCAGAAAGGATCTTAACTCTGTAACGCTAGAGGGCGAGGCCACTGGGCCACAGCCTCGATCTTACTAGGGTCAGTTGCCACACCCCTGGAAGAGATAACATGACCCAAATATTTCACCTCTTGCTGAAGAAAGGCGCACTTCTCTAGCCTAGCCTTTAACCCTTCCCGTTCCAGACGGCTTAAAACAACCTCCAACCTCTCCAAATGTTGAGTAATTGAGGTGGAGAACACCACGATATCGTCTAGATATAAAAGTAAGGACTGACACTGTTGGTCCCCAAATACCCTCTCCATAAGTCGCTGGAAGGTAGAGGGGGCATTGCACAACCCAAAAGGCATACGATTCCATTCAAACAGGCCAAATGGGGTGCAAAAAGCGGTCTTTGGCTTATCCCCCTCTGTGACAGGGACCTGGTTATAACCACTAGCTAGATCCATAGTGGAAAACCAACAGGCCCCCGTCAACGCATCCAGCGACTCCTCAATCCGAGGCAAAGGAAATGCATCCCTCCTGGTCTTGGCGTTTAACTGGCGGTAGTCAACGCATAGCGTAGACTACCATCCTTTTTACCAAGACAATTGGGGAGGCATATGGGCTGCAACTTTCCTAATTACCTGAGACTCCAGCAGCTGATTGATGTGGGCTCGAACAACCTCATACTCAGAGGGAGGTACCGGCGATGTCGCTGCCGCACAGGGATATCATCTAAGAGGGGGATATCATGAGATATAAGACTTGTACATCCCAAATCACCATCATGTTCGGAGAATACCGTCTGATATTTTGTAAGCAAGGCCCTCACCTTGCCCTGTTCCAGTTCTGGCAATGCAGTCAGGTCTACTTTTGCAATCTGCTCTAAAACAGGGGCACTAACTGCTAGAGTGGCTTGAGAATACACATTTGCTGTAGTGGATCTAACTTCAGTAACACCTGCCGGCAAACTGACAACATGCACTCTACCCAGGGTACCTAATACTCTGCGTGGAAAAGGAGGACATCAGACGTGCCTATGTTGACCACTGGCACATAAACTGAGCCTCCAATCACTCGCACCAAGGCGGGGGATGCCAGCAACCCTTCGGGTAACCCAGACTCAATGGGCTCGAACAGTACAGTACTACCTGCCAACTGTTCTGCACAAGTTGCCGCAACCAACTTAATAGTACCACCTGTGACACGACATGCCCGAGGACCACGCACTCTTACCCTAGTCATACACTCAACGCGAGATTGCTCGCTACCTTGATGGCAGTGTTGTAGGGCTTGAAAAACTGAAAGTGGCGCACTAGAAACCGGAGGAAAATCAAACAAAGCGGGGCCATGCTGTCCAAAGAGCTCCTGGTAGCATCGCCCAAGTACATTCATCCCCAACACACCAGGGACTTGAGAGCGCAAGCCACCAGGAGGATCCTGACCACCAGCACCCCACATCGCGGAACTATCCTACCACAGAGCTCAATATCCAATTCCATATAACCGATATATGGAATTGAGAGCCCATTTGCAGCTCTTAGCTGCAACCAGGAACACGACCTCAAGTGCTCCTGACCCCATGGCTCAAAATGTTGAATAAAACAACTTTCCGTAATAGTTGATACCATCGAACCGGTGTCAATTAAACAAGGGACTAACACACCACCAATTGAAACATTCAGATGCGGGCAAGAAGACATTAAATTTGGAACTGAACTAGATTTCTTACCATCTGAGTCAGCCATTTTCCCAGCCGAGCTGTGACTCTTCAGCACGGCCGGAATTAGTTTTCCGACACATTAGCTTGCGACTGCACACCTCAATGGCCTGATCAACACGAGAACGTAATGGTGACCGGGACATGACACGTTCCCTTCGCATTCCGTGCAAAATGGCCTGGTTTTGACAACGCCTACAGATCATGGGCCCACTACGAAAAGTTTGGGTACGAGGACGAGAATGGGGCCCTTGCAAACGGGCAATATTCTGGGTAAGCTGATTTAATTGCTCTTGTTGTAATTTTAACATTTCTTTAAGCTCCCCTATTTCAGACTTCTCAGACGAGCTACAACGGCCCTGAACTTCATACTGAAACCCGTGCGCCAAAGGGACAGAAAGACTTGACCCTTGCTCCGCCCGGCATTCCCTCCCGCTCCCAACGAATAGCTTCGCCACGCACCTCCAAGAGTGTAGAATGGGGCTGTCGACGAACCAATTGTTTCAATTCACGGCGAAGAGAAGGGTCACAAACATATTCGACAAACTGGTCCCTTAATAAAATCTCTGCATTTGGCATGGCATTTGGGGACTTCTGCCTCACTTTCTCCAAGAGGCTCATTAAGGCCAAAGAGAACTCCAGCAAGGTCTCGCCTTCCTGTTGCTTCCTAGAAAAAAAGGCTTCCTGCAGGGCAACATAAGACTGGGAGCATCCATATAACTCTTGCAAAATGGAAAAAATTCTCTCTGGGTCTCCACGCTCAATAACAGGGCGATGTCTAACCTCCTCACGTGCGTTCCCTCCTAAATGATCAAATAGGAAAAATGCCTGGTCTGCCACTGACAAATGACGAGTTCTTATACAAGCTTTTGCTTCCTCGATCCACTCATTAATGCCAATGCCCGATCTACCATCGAATATTGGACATTTTCTATCCCTTGGAATAAACACAAGGCGTTCGGTTAACGTGGCACCAGCACTAACTGGTTGATCAATAGGTGGCACCACAGATCCTCGAGAGGGGCCAGCTATGGGACTGGATGGAGCAGCAGGACTCTGCTCCTGGCGCAATTTGTCATTATCCGCCCTTAATTGAGCAACAAGCTCCCTTAATTCCTGCAATTCCGCTTCCATTTGTTTACGGGAAACTTAACGAACAAAGTCAGTAAAAGCTATGGAAACCCACTGCTGGAACGCTCCAAGTCCACTGAAATGACACTGCTGCTTTGTTCCACACACTCTAAACACAAAAAAAAAGAAAGAAAAGCACACAAGAAATACAAAAAAAAAATAACCTCTAATCCATCCACAAGTCACAACTAAAACCTTTAACAAAATAACAATAAGCATCCACGTCTCAGCCCAACAAAGAGAAACGCAATCCTGCCGACTACGCCAAAGTGTGGCGGGACGTTAATTAGACAGAAACTATAACTCAGCTGACTACGCCACCCTGTTAACAGGGAACACTATTATAGATTAATCATCTACAAAAGACACAGGTACGTGGTTTCAATAAACAGAGGCAAGAGACGTGGATACCAAAGATACAAAAAAATGTTTTATTTCACAATAAATATTACTTTTAAAACATGACTATGGGCTGGAATAAAATAGGCATAAAAACAAAAAGGAAACCGAGGCTTACCTAAAGCAGGTAAACTAGCCTAATGAGTATGCGGCTACTATATCGCCAGGAGCATAACACCAAATGCACAAGAGCACCACACACACTCACACAAACACGGTAAGACCAAGCGTGAACACACTGCACCCTGTGATAGAGTCCCACCACCGCACGCCAAGGCCAACTAGCCGTCTGCCTGAAGCCTCGGTTCCTATAACAAAGCCACTGTTAACCAAATTTAAATCACACAAGAAATAATAGAAATAATAATTGAATGTTGTGTTTGAATGAATATACAATGAGTCAAACCAAATCATAAACAAAGCTAGCAAACAAACAAAGTAAAGTAAAACAAAGCATACAAAATTAAGTAAAACAAAGCATAAACAAAACTAGCAAAGCAAACAAGCATAAAGTTAGCAAAGCAAACAAAGTAAAGTAAAACAAAACAAAGAAAACAAAGCATAAACAAAGCTAGCAAAGCAAACAAAGCAAACAAAGCTAGCAAAGCAGACAAAGTAAAGTAACACAAAGCATACAAAATTAAGTAAAACAAAGCATACAAAATTAAGTAAAACAAAGCAGAGTAAAACAAAGCAGCAGCATCAAAGTACGTTGCCCTCCTCTTAAAACTATTCCACCTAAAAAGGATTAAGTAGAACATTTATTCATCCCACCAAACACCACAAACCTCAGCAGAGATAGCTACACATACCTTAATATTGTCGTTTTGGTGTGATATGAACCAGCGATCTTTAATTAAACCCACATCGTGTTTCCTTTGTGCCCCTAAGGAACTGTCTGTATCTGTGAGCCATCAATTAACATTTAGGTAAAAACACGGTGTAATGAACAACACATTTGGTAGAATAATTCCTATCTAGCGGGATCATTTCCACGACCCTCTCGTAACTGGAACAATCCAGTTTAAGGAGATTGTGTAAATGTTTGATCTTTAAAAAACGTTTGATCCTCATCATGTGAAAATGTTACAGTTTAATGAAGTACTATTGTGTAAACTGTTTGTTAACTTCAGGACCGTCACACTGGATCTGTTCTGGTAGGACTCACCAGCATCAGGTTGTACAAACAGTTCACTCGTGACCTACGTGACCTCTGTACCGGTCTATAACATTAAAGTCTTAACACAGTAACATTTATCATTATCAAAATAATCACCACACACACACACACACACACACACACACTTTTGTCCATAGAGTGTATTTAACATTAGCATGTCAGGATACTGTACTGGGTGAACCCCCCCCTTCACATACTGTAGTCATGACAACAGGTTCTTTTACAACTATGTCATGTGATCAGCAATGCAGCAGTTAAAACAAGTTGAAACTGATTCTCTCTATAGAGTCTGTAAACACAATGATCATCACTGCAATGCCGCTAGCGCCGTTAGCATCGCGTGCTAGCTGCTTTCTAACTGTACAACGAGCTGCCAAGAGCTTAAAAGACTAAAACAAACAAACCAAACTGATCCATGAGCTCAGAGAGAAGCATTTAAATAGCAATAATAACTTACCTTTTGATCAACAGCAGCTTCCCACAGATCCACATGTGTCTTCTCATGTGCAGAATCTACTTCCGGTCCAAACAGGAAATGAACGCGACGCTTCACTACATCTCTAATGAAGCATATGAATAAACGTATGAACGGGTTTATAAAAGAAAATAAAAATACAAATCTGTAATTTACTGTCACGAGTTAATGTGTGATTATGTTTACATTAATAGCTAAAATGCTAGCGAGCTAACACTGTTTAAATCACGTTTCTCTATTAAACAGCTTTCAAGTTACTTTAAAACTTTATTATACGATATTAAAAATGTTTACTTCAGGATCACTATTTACATCACTAATTGATACATTACAGGAAATTATACTTAAATTACAGTGGAACCCGGTTATGTCGATGTCGTAGGCGGTCGCCAAAAATTATGGAGGTAACTGATGATGGAGATAAACAAAAATCAAAATGGCGGCAGTATATTAACGTGCTTGAAATTTCTTTATGTACATGATGTGCGTTAATAAATGAGAATGTGCATGCAATTTCTAATTTTCTAAATTTATAATTTTCCCCCCTTGTGCTCGAGATATTAGGGTTCCGCGACATAAAAAAAGATATAAGACATAACCGATAAAAAATGATTAGAAAAAGCGAGAATTCGGCGGTTCCACTTCAAAAACGTCGACTTAATAGGGTTGTCGAGTTAACCGAGGGCGAGATAACCGGGTTCCACTGTATTTACTATTTACTCGCCGCCATCTTGTTTGCGCGCTTTCCCACGTTTCTTGCTGTAACTGAATAAAGCTCCGCCCACCGGCGCCATCTTGTTTTCGCGTTTTCCCGCACCTCCTGCTGTAACGGGCGGTGGCAAGATGGCGCAGTGTTACTGCAACTTTATTGTGCTCTGAATATTTTCTATGTGCGGTGCTCAAGGATTTGAATTATGCTTGTTTATTTCTAGTGGAAGTTCACCATGTTACTTGTTTGAGTTTTGGGATGCGGAGGACTGAGAGGAAAAAGGTGTGGACGGGACGAACTTTGGCCCAAATGTGTGTTACAACTTAGTGATGGGAAGTCGGATTCTTTTTTGTGAATCAGATCTTTCGGACAGTACGTTTAAAAAAAAAACGGTTCACCAGTTCTTTTACGTCCTTACATCATGCATATCCAAATCTCATCTCAGTGGATGAACATACACAGTAAACACATTTAAATAAAGTCATGTCTACTGCATGAGGGCATGAAGCTTATCTGTTTAAATTAAATCATCATCATCATCTTAGAAATGTTCCTTACATTTACATTTAGCACTAAATCACCCAGTACAGGCACTGATGTGCAAAACGTTAATGTTTTAATTTGTTGATAAATAAACTTACTTTACATTTAAGTCCTCAGTTCACCTGTGCTCATAAATCAGCAGCGCAGCACCGCCTATACAGTATGTCCAACACATCTGATTCAGAGTCCAAAAAGTGTGTGTGTGTGTGTATTAATGTCAGACAGCACACGTACTGCTCGGTAGATCGCTCATGCTCAGTATCAACAATTCCTTGGTATCAGTAGAATGTGGGACGTGTCTGAAAGTAATAACGGTTTGTGATTGTACTGAACTAAAGGACCGCTGTCCACTGTACCACTATGCGTACTGGCCAGTAGGTGGCGCATGCTCAGTATCGGATGTTACTGAAAGAAACAGAGTTAGTAAGTAAACAAAGTTAGGAAATAAAAAAATGATTGGTTAAAGAAATAAATGCTTTGTTTGACAGTTTTACAAACCAATTTATTTTGTACCTTTAAATTAACATGAGCACAACTGTAAACCTTTTAAATTTGGTAATTCTTTAAAATTACAATAAAGATTGAATACATTTGTACAAATATTTATAAATCTTAGTGTTCAGTCCTTGTTCAATTATTTGTGTTTATGTTGGTATTGCAGCTTTTACTTTGTTATGCTATTTTTTATGCTATTATGCTATTTATGTGTATTTGGAAAAGCAAAATAAACTTTTTTTGTATTTAATGTTTTGGTTTTACCTTACAATAGAGATGTCAAAAAGAGGTTGGCCTGTAGGTGGCGGTGCCCTCAGTTCTGTACAGTGTACAACTAAGTGAGAGAATGGGAAGTTCATGCCTTTTGACATTTGAGGTTACAGCCAACAGGATAGAGACTTGCAGGAGATTTAATAACCAGAAGAAAGTAAATTGATTTATATTTCTCTTCACGTTTATCTTTGTGTAGCCGGTCTACTGCTAACCGCTGCTACTCTCTTCTGCGTTGTGGTAAAGCTCAGGACACTTTCATTCAGTTCACCAGAGAAGGTTTATTAGCAGTTTCACCCACTAACCAACACTCCTCAGATCTCTCCTGTGGATTAATGTAAATAAGGAGAAATCACTCGTGGGCACCATGTGACAGTGGATTCCTGTATTGTACAACAACTGTTAGCTGTCTTACAACTCAGAAGCACATTAACACTGAATACATACAGCCCACATGCTCAATCCTCACATTCTAAATCCACTTGCACATAAAACATACAGTAGAACATATCAGTCTCAGAACTGTTCATATCAAATCAGTTTCAAACAGATTTTTATGCTTAATGAGTTTAATTATCTCATTAATTGAAGCGCTCACACAAACCCCTACCTCTCCAGCATATGCAATGCAAACTGACGAGGCACGGGCTCTCAATTGAAAATGCCGTCCGCATAACGCCAAGAGTAAATATCAAAATAAAAGTCTCTTACAGAAAACAGCAAAATAAACACTTAATACCCAAAGAAAGAAAACAAATAATATAACAATACAGGATTTTTTTGAAAAAGCAAATTATCCCATTTATATTACACTCATACATTTGCAAGTATTTCATTTAAGTATTTCCTCTAATAACCCTTATGTCATAACAACCAAGGCTGATAGAACAGGTAGCAGCACCCAATTTTAAAGATGACCTCCAGAAAAAGAAGTAATATTTGGCTTCATTTTGAGGAGGCTGGACCTAATAAGGCAAAATGCAAGTTTTGCAACAATATTTTGTCAGGCCAAGGGAGGAACATCAAATTATAGACGGCATCTCCAAGTAAAGCATCCAACTGCATTGCTTATGCAAGTGAGACAAGAGGATCCTATGGAATCTACACCAGCCTCAGGTAGTAGTGCTTCTGTGACCGCAGTCTCCTCTAATACTGGCTCTACGGCATCCACATCTGGAACTGGCACCAGTGTCCAACTAACAAGACAAAGTCAAATTACAAGCTTTCTGAGAACACCAATTGGCCCTATCAGACAAAACAAATTGGATGAGGAACTAGTTAAAATGATTACAGCAGATTTACAACCTTTCTCAATTGTTACCGACACAGGATTTAGAAGATTTGTGAAGGCACTTGATCCATCATATGTTTTACCAAACAGAAAGACCACAGCTTTACAACAAAATGGAAGAAGAGCTGATGGTAAAGTCAGCAATGCCGCTGCTGTGTGTCTGACCACTGATTGCTGGACATCACGAACAACTACCAGTTTTATGGCAGTCACTTGTCATTTTATTGATGAAGATTTTACACTTTCATCATCTCTTCTGGACTGCTTCTCATTTACAGACAGACACACTGCTGACAACCTAGCAGCTGAACTTGTGGAAAATCACAAACAAAGTTGTTGCTTGTGTTTCTGACAATGCCAGCAACATAAAAGCAGCTATTCGGAAAGCTGAATGGAGGCACTTGCCATGCTTTGCCCATACTTTAAACCTTATTGAAAGCTTGAAACACATTCAAGCGACAGTTGCAAAAGTGAAGAATGTTGTTGAATAAGTCAACAGCAGCACCGTTGCCCCAGAAAGATCAAAAGCAACACAAAAACAAATGGGCCTTGAAGAGCTCAAGCAGGATGTAATAATAAGATGGAACTCTACTTATTACATGCTGAAAAGATTTTGGCTGCAGAAGGAAGCAATCATTGCTACACTTGCCCTGGTTAACCCCAACCTTCCAACACTGACACTTGATGAATAATTAAAGATGTATGTGAAATTCTTCAGCCATTTGAAGAAGTCACTGTTGAAATGTCTGCTGAAAGGTATGTATAATTTAAGTGTATGATTTTGTAAAATTTAAACCAACATGAATTTATCTTATTATAAAAATATGGTAACTTATATTTGATCTGACTTAGTTCTTTTGTCTTTTTATTAAAACAGATATGTGACTGCATCCAAGGTCATTTTGATGTCAAGGGGACTGCAAAAAGTTGTCCAGCGATTGAGGGGTGCTGTGTCTAACCATGGCCCAGTTACTGCAATGATAGACTCATTGGCTGAAGACATGCAAAGGTGCTTTCACCAAATTGAGCATTTTCGTCTTTATTCTGAGGCAACACTGCTTGACCCCAGATTTATACAAAAGGCATTTCATAATGCAGTAGTTGCAGATGAAGCAGCCAAAAGCATAACTGCTGCTTCATCTGGTTTTGGTCCAGCACCGAAGTGCAAACTCAAGCTGAGCGCACAGCTCCTTCTTCATCTGAACAAGTGTCTTCAATCTGGAAGGATTTTGATGAGAGAGTGTCTGATGCAGTCAGCATCAGCAACCCAACATCCACTGCAATGGCAGCAATGCGAGGTTATCTTGCAGAGACCTTAATTCCCAGAACAGAAGACCCACTGGCCTGGTGGAAATCTAGGCAGACCATATATGAAGGGTTAACTGCTGTTATAAAAAGGAGGCTTTGCATTGTAGCTACATCTGTGCCTTCAGAAAGAGTGTTTTCAAAAACAGGCCAGATTATTTCAGAAAGACGAAACAGACTGAGTCCTAACAAAGTTAGGCAGATTGTTTTTCTCAATGCAAACCTACCCTTGTAAGACAACATGCCAATAAGAGACCAAATAACAAAGCTGCTTATTATTTTGTTTTTCCACTGCACTGGTTCAAGATGTTTAAATCTTTATTTGCATGTTAAGAATGCAAAGTAACATTTGTTATTTATAAACAAGTTTCGACTACATAGTTAATTACAGTTTATAAGTGGACTTTTTTCAACAATAATTTTTTGTTACAAATGTAATGGAGTATAGCTTGAAACACTTTAATACAGTTTTATTAAAACATTTCCATTTAATATAAATTCTACTTGTGAAAGTGTCATGATTTACTCTAATAATAGTACATTTATTCCTTCCTTTTAAACAATCAGCTGGTTTTAAGGAAAAAAGGAATCACATTTTTGTGCAGCATCCATGATTATGATCATACAAACACAAATAAATATAAAAGACACAGACATTTATCTCATTATAAAAGCAATGTAATAATTTTAAACACATTTCCACTTTCTGGTGTTTATTAAATTACTTTAAAATATACAATCCATCTCGTCCTGCTGAAATTACACGCATGCTCAGTATCGTTGTTACGTGTCGGACGTGTTGGTTTCTGATTCTGTGTACTGGAGATTCAGAAACTAGCGAGCGGTATATGAATGGAGTCTGAAGAACCGCGGTAGCAACATGTGTACTGTTTGTTTAGCCGCGCATGCGCCGTGTTAATGTAGTGCCCTCACCGCCTGATGAGGGGAGATAAATGTAAAATAACACAAGTGACATGGAGCTGCTGCTGCTTCACCACTGTCAGTGTATTGTTTTTTTTATTCTTTATAACAAATGAGAACAATATTGTTTTAATATTCAAATAAATTATATAACTTAAAGAAAGTACAATATATAAATATATACACATCAGTACAAACACAACTGTTGCATTTTTATAAAAAGAAAAACATATTACACTTAGCAATTAACTCATACCATGCTATTTGTGAGACCGCATGGTCTCCATGACTAGCATGAGAGCTGCAACAAACACATACAAAACAAACTTCCACGCTGATAACAACAAGAACCCAAACACTCTAAATAGTGTCATATACAATCCTTAAAACAACCACAACATTCAAAAAAACACATTTTAAACTTTGAAATGTTTTTCCCATACCTGATGAGGGGAGATAAATGTAAAATAACACAAGTGACACGGAGCTGCTGCTGCTTCACCACTGTCAGTGTATTGTTTGAGCAGCACGCCCCCTCCCCACTCAGGTGCGCACTTCAGCCAAGACAAAAGCAATCGAATGTTTGATTGTCAGACAACATTAATACAACGATATATTATTGTCACTACCAAACTATTTATTTATTATCATTTCCCCTAGCTACTACCACATTAACAGCTCATGATCGTTCTCAGTGTGTGGGACGTGTCTGAAAGAAACGGTTCTTGATCCAGTACTGGTGACTCGAGAACAGCAGTGTGTGTGCTGCTGGGAATCGGCAGGTATGCGCATGCTCAGTGATGATCACTTGTTCAGCAGCATGTTTCAGTTTAATGTGTGTACTGTTGGAGAAACTGGAAAAGAACCCCATTCTCAGGGATATGGATTTATTTAGAGTCGGATAGACGCTCATACACATTCACAAGTGAGTAACGAGTCATTTTGTTGATTAGTGCTGATTTGAGACGCGAACTGTTTTGAACGATTCAGTCCGATTTTGTGAACCGGTTCGACCAGTTCACTAAAAAGAACCAGTTCAAATGAACGATTCGTGACATCACTACCATCATCCAGTACAATACAGACAATCATTGAGGACTTTCAAAATGCCCATGAAATTGGTCTGTCTCATTCCTATATGATTTTAAGTCAGAAACTAAAAGAACTTGGAATCCAAGAGGCCACCATAAGCAACATCATTGATAAAATTAGCAGGGCAGATCTTCTTAAGATGTGTAACAGGGACATTTTGAGCACAGACCAAAAAAGAGCTTTTTCAAAAACAATTTCAACTATGTTGAGCCTGTGCCTTTTCTTCTGGGCAGTGATGAAAATGTTCAGGAGTGCTTTCCCCAGTATATTTCTATCAGTGAGACGTTGGCCACACTGTTAAAAAGTCTGTTCAGAGTCTGTAAGAGAACAACATGTTGCCACATGT
Organism: Silurus meridionalis; assembly: GCF_014805685.1. Classification (NCBI taxonomy): domain Eukaryota; kingdom Metazoa; phylum Chordata; class Actinopteri; order Siluriformes; family Siluridae; genus Silurus; species Silurus meridionalis. The sequence goes on from NC_060893.1 coordinate 152,983, forward strand.
TTGCAACCAGCTACTGAAAATCTCCTTCAGGATGTGCGAGATGGAGAGGGATTCAAGGGAAATCCATTGTTAAAAACAGAACCTTCCTCTGTTGGTGGGATCCTGTATCAAGATGCCTTTAAGGTTGTGAACCCACTTGGTTCAGGAAAAAAAAACACAAAATTTTGTTTACATGACCCTGACTGACACAATAGATCCACAATTGAACATATGCAACTTGTCCTACTATGTAGGGAGAAAGATTTTAAATATTTTGGAATGAACAAAGCTTTTAAACCATTGATCAGTGATCTCAAGCTTCTAGAGGAGGTATTTTGACTGATAATGGCATTGTAAAAGGAGCTTTAGTTGCCATTTCAGGAGACAACCTGGAATCACACTGCATCAGAGTTTTTGTAGAAAACTTTAGTCGAACCAGCCATTTCTGCAGCTACTGTGAGATTGACAGAAACATTTTTATGAATGAACCATACACGTGTGGGACTCGATGAACTGCACAATCCTATCACAGTCATTTGGGAGTTTTAGCCACCAGCGATACTGTCTCAGCTTGTGGCATGAACACAGACTCTCCTTTTAACCAGCTCAATTATTTTCATGTCTGGGGCATGATTTGTTTGAGGGTATTGTGTCTTATGACCTTGCCTTGTTTGTTGGTCACTTGGTTCAGGAGAAGCACTTTACCTACTTACAATTAAACAGATGTAAAATACTGAAATGCTATTGTACCGTGAATTTTTGATACTGTTACATCCCATATAAAGATGCAACTTAACACATTGCAAATAATGAAAGTCAGAATGTAAAAACGACGAAGCAAATTGATAAAATGTATTGAGGAGAAAATCCATACCAAAATTATTTATTTAAATGTTTGGGGTTTAACTGGACCAAAGTAATATCACCTTGTTGGAACTGAGCTAACTTTAGTTTTGCTCTGTACTGCAAAAGCATTGACCATCTGAAGGCTACTTTTTCATCCCACTTAAAAGAAACTAACAGTTTTTCTCTCTGCCTTTTTGTTTATAGGCGCTTCTTGTGCATTAATCCGGAGACAGGCACAAAGTCATAGGAGCAGAAAGGGACTCATCATCCAGCACGTCTGTACACTCATAAGAAAACGTATTGATTTTGAATGGACGTCAGTCTAGTGTGATCCAAAATATTAGTTCTTTGTTTAGCTAGAGGCAGTTATGCACTTCATAAACTTACTATGTTCTATATTGTTTTTTTTGTTCAATAAAGAAACACAACGAATGAGTTAATGTCCGTCTACGCTGTAAAAAGCCTTGTTGCAATTACATTTTAATCAAGTTGAATCAACTTGAAATTACAATTCATTTAAACTTTCTTGACAGGTGAGGAGTTGCTATTAATTATAAAAATAAACTTAAAATATCTTAAGCTAATTAAAACATTTTTTATAATTTATAGCAACTCCTCATTGGTCAAGAAGGTGAAATTTATAGGCAGACTTAATACTTTACTTGGACTAAAATTATTTGTATGCATGAAATGAGGTAGTAGTTGATCATTCATTGTGAAATAACCAGCAAAAGGTAATCATATTTCATATATTCTATCAGGTAAACGCTTTGATAGCTCATAAAAGTTTTCCATGTCATCTCTAAATTATTATTATTCATAATTATCAAAAAGGGAAAACATTTTATAAATTCTGGGAATTTTTACAGAATAAAATTGTATTTTATAATTTTTGATAGTTAATTTTACTGGGAATAGATGTTGTTTTTTGTGGCACAAACTTAATTTTATAGGTTGTTTTCTTGTTTATTTTAAGGAAAAACATTGTTGGAAACATCGGTGGAATTCTGGCAACCCCCAGCTACCAGCGTTTTACCCTAGAATCTACGTTTTTTTTTTGTTTGTTTTTTACATTGTAGATAGATAGATAGATAGATAGATAGATAGATAGATAGATAGATAGATAGATAGATAGATAGATAGATAGATAGATAGATAGATAGATAGATAGATAGATAGATAATTATATTGATTATAACAAACTCTTGTACAGTTTAAGTGTAATTTTAATAAAAAAAAACATTATTTAGATAAAATAAAAACAAAAACGTTCATCGGCGATTTTTGTAGAAGTAAAATACTACCATCTAGTGGTGATATGAGAAATTGCAACTTGTCACCAGGCGGTATTTTCTTTTGTATTTTTCCTATGTTTCCACACGGACGGTTTTTACTTGTCGAACCTGCGCTTCATGGCAGATTTTAGTGCTGATTTGAGACTTCAGCATCAGTAAAAACTAATATTTAGTGTTTATTTTTCTGTGAAATTTTCATTTCGATTTGTCAAATAAACAAATATATATAGAGTTATATAAAACAATGGTATTTTAATTTCATAAAATTAAATTAGTATTTGATAACTATTATAAAATTATAAATATATAATAATATAAAAAATTTATAATAGAAACAACGATTTAATTATTTTGTATTTTATTATTGGCCTAATTATTTATAATTTACTAAGAACTTGTCCATTTGTATTAAATATAAATATAAAATTGGGCAAGTCCACAATTAGAGAAGCCTTTTTATGCCCAAAATGCTCTGTTTGTTATTTTTGCCAGTCTCACCTGTTTGCACAGTTGTGTTGTGATCTCTAAGGTCTGGCATCTCCTCCAAACAAGGATACACTCGCACAGTCCAAGTGTCTTTTCTCACTTAAACACCTGGATGAAGACAGTGTCCACATCCATACTCTTCATTAAACTGTTGAAATTTCACAGCAAAGGTCGTGCAACAGCATCACATACAGCACATAATGCATAGACCTTTGTGGGTTTTATTGAATGATCTACTGGATTCTGCCATTAAGGTCCCTTCTGTCCAAGAATTTAGCATTTATATTTAAAGTATTTACTAAAAGATGTGTTAAGCTTTAATGTTGATCTACTTATTTTGAAACTCGACAACATTGCAATCCGCTATGTTTAATTCAATTCAATGTTTATTTGTATTGCGCTTTTAACAATGAACAGCTTTACACAGATAATGTGGTAATTAAAAGTGAAAATGTTCTTTATAGGTACGTTTTTCCCTGATGAACAAGATGGTGGCGACTGTGGCAAGGAAAAACTCCCCGAGATGGCATAAGGAAGAAACCTTGAGAGGAACCAGACTCAAGAGGGAACCCATCCTCATCTGGGTTGCACCAAATGTCCATTTGTAGCAGATATACAATGTTGCGGGGTACAGTGATGATGATCAGAAGCGAAATGTAGTCCTGAGTGAATGTAGCAGACTGTTGACATTAACTACAGTCCAATCCGTCCTCAAAGCTCCCGTTCTTACTCCAAATTCATGTCCTGAATTACGCATCACATCTTACCTTCAATTTTATCTACACATTTAGGGACAATGTATGTAACAAAATGTGAACCAAAATTACATACAAATGTCCTTATTTACCTGCACCTCTGATAAAGTCCCCTCTTCTGCAGTTTCTGATGGATGAGACACAGGGCTGTAACCCTTAAAAGATCAATTCATTTTAAGATATACAAGTTGAACTATCAATAGAAAATATAGCAATGAAAAAGTGTAGAAATATAGCTAAAATAGAAATAGGTGATGTTTACCTGTATTTCTTTGAATATAGACTCCTCAGTCCTCAGTGGTAGATTGACCTGGATTAGGGGACAAAATGAACTGATAAATGTGAATATGAAGAGAATGTTATTTAAGAAATAAAGATTCAAGTATTAAAATATTATTTTCAAGGGAGGGAAACTCACATTAGTGTTTGATGATTGTGACTGTCTTTTCCTTTCAGAGTGGTGTGACATATCCTAAAAGTAGCAGTACATCAGTTTATAAAATTCACAGGAATAGCCTTTGGTGATCCCATATCCAAATTTCTCACTGACAGATGGAAGACATTTAAACAAAATGTAAGACATTTTTGCCTGTTTATCTATGGATGGTGACTCTTGTGGTCTCTGGTTGTAATACAAAATTGACCAAACAGAGGGGACAACATTTTGCAAGTATGTAAAAGGAAAAAAAAAGTCTAAAAAAAGTATATCAAACGATTAATACTATATAGTCCAAAATGTCTACCTGGAGGTCTGTTTCTGTGGGGGTGGATTTTTCAGTCCCCTGGGGAGAGTGCTAAGACAGGGCAAAAGGAAATGTACAAAAGAGGGAGAAACAAAACAGTCCATTTTAAGGTGGATAAAGTTGAGTTGCTTTTTAAATGCTGAGAAACCCTTTAATTTCATTGGGCTTTATAAATTTGATCACATCTACAATTCACTATCACTATAACAGGGGTGGCCAACCCGCGGCTCGCGAGCCGCATGCGGCTCTTACGTTCATATCGAAGTTTGTGTTTGTTTGTTTTTTAATGTGCGTGTTCGCTTCGCTTGCGTTCAATACGGTATTTTTTAAGAATTAAATGAGCTTGCCCCTACTGGGAAACTTTGCGGTATATCAGACCTGGGCAAACTTCGGCCCACGGGCCACATCCCGCCGAAATCCCTCAATCACCGAAACAACACGGCAGAAACACAATTATAATGACGCAATAAAAAAGCGCAGCAGCACACGGTTATCTGGATAAGAGCAACACTGACTGCGGTGTGTGGAGAGCGATTTGCAAAACATGCAATGCTGAAATTTCAAGAGGGGGAGGGGGGGGGGGTGTATCTGCAAAGATTTTCTCCAAGTCGGGTTTAATTTATCACCTGAAATCCAAACATCCTGATTGCCTTCTAAATATGAGAAGAACACGGCGCAGTAAAGTAAAGTGAATCCGAGCATGCGCACTCCGTCTGTAGAGGACGTTTTTAAAAAGGCAGGAAAGTTTTCCAGTGATGGTGCCGAGGCAAAAGGCAGAACACACAAAATTATAAATTTCATTGCCTTTTGAATTGAATTTTTATTTCAGTGCATCCCTAAAATAATATAGTTGGTGTGGCCAGGGCGATTACCTGGGACGACTTTATAAAAGTTAATTCGTCCCCCTCACTTTTTTATTGGAGGAAAAAAAAACAGGTAACACTACACATTTCGTCCCCCCCACTTTTGAAATGATGGCTACGCCCCTGGGTGTGGCCCTCTGACACAATTCAGGTTTCTCATGTGGCCCCTTGTAAAAAATTAATTGCCACCCCTGCGGTATATTCATCTCACGCACATGCGCATTTGACAAAAAGGCCGTATTGAACTCAAGCGAAGTGAACACGCACATAAAAAAACACACACACAAAGTCTGTGTTTTCTACCCTGAAACACGTGAAATCAAAGCATCGATCTGTTCTGACTGACACACGTGTGAAAGAATTGCTTGAGTGGCAACAACGGAATACGAGGCAGATTTGAAGGGGATTGTTCAAGGCAAGGACGCCAAAAGTCCCACTAAGTAACATGCAGTAAAAGAAAAACACTATTGTAAATTATTATATTTTTGTTTGTGGACTTGGTTAAACAGAGTTTGTGTGTGTGTGTGTGTGTGTGTGTGTGTGTGTGTGAGACAGTGCACACAATGTTCATTGTTGAAAATGACTGTCCTGTGGTCTTAGAACTGTAGGAGTCAATTTCTGTCATTATGTTGGTGTGTGACATTTACAATAAATCTGGCTGTGCAGAGGTGTGTGTGTGTGTGTGTGTGTGTGTTAGAGAAAGGGATGGGTGATGTTCATGTGTGCCCATGTGTATGATGTGGCTCTTTGCGGTAACACAGTAAAAAATGTGGCTCTCTGTCTCTGACTGATTTACACCCCTGCACTATAACAATGTACAATACAGCTACAATATCTAAAATACAGCCTCACTTTTACTTGTCTGATTTATTTTCTTATTTAGGACTTACCTCATGAGTGTCACTCTGGAAAGTTTCCCCTTCCAAGTCATGTAGATATTTTTTGATTTTCCTGTAGAGTTTCAGTCACAAAGAGAGAGAGAGAGAGAGAGAGAGAGAGAGAGAGAGAGAGAGAGAGAGAGACGATTCACAACTCCAGACTACTTTACCATTAGTCTAGAGCAGTGCTCCTCAACCAGGGTCAAAAATTATTTTTTTCATTTTAACTGGCAACATTTTTTCTCCTTGAACTGATTTCCAGTTCACACCATGTTGTATAATGTAAAATACTCATTTAACCATTTGATAGCTGCTACATCTCCATTGTTATGCAATGAGGCATTTCCAGCAAAAAAATGCAGTAACGTCAGATCTGGTGTTATGTGCTAAAATTCTTTTTTTTTCTTTGTGAATGCAATGCGCTTGTTTTTTTGTTTGTTTGTTTGTTTTTGTAAATGCGATGCACTTCTGTAGTTTGATGTGTGAAATCTAGCAGTAAATCCTACAGTACCTACCATGAGCCTTAGTCTTTACTTTTTCATAATTCTATCACATTTATTTGTTTGGAATGTGATTATGCAAAGGATCTTTTGAAATAAATGTTTGAATTGTTTATAAAAAATAATAATTCATGTACTGTTTTTGATTTGGGAATCAGGGTCAAAGGAGTTGGATGGTATTTGGTATTTCATAAATATAAAGTTAAAAAATGTGAAGTTTTTTTATTAATCTAAAATTATTATATGATTCTCTTTGATCAGCACTTCACAAGACAGCTGCTAAAACATCTGTACTAATAATAAAAAATTGTTTCGCTGCAAGGGTTAACTTGTATTCCGGTTGTGTATATACTTTATTGTGTTGTGTCAGTTCAAGTTCAGGTGTTGTAAACATACCATGTGAGTGCTAGATTAATATTAATAAATAAATATTAATAATAATACATAAGAAAGAAAGAAAGAAAGAAAGAAAGAAAGAAAGAAAGAAAGAAAGAAAGAAAGAAAGAAAGAAAGAAAGAAAGAGTTTTGGATAGTGTATATCAGCATTACCCATGATCCTCAGCCTCCGTTGCTATTTTTCTCATTGCGCTCAAACCAGTGTCCAGGTGAGTTACGAGACTCATAACTAATGATCACATTTAGTGTAAATGTTGTAATTGATGCCTTTTATTGCCATTAGACCCACATGGTTTACTCCTTATCAGCGAAAAAAAAAAAAAAAAGAACAGGTGAAATTGTTCTAAACGGGGTCGATCACTTCTGTATGACACAAGGGTTAAAACTGACTGAACTGTTCAGGGCTGCTTGTGTTCTCCATGCACGGTGCATGTGCTTAATCACGCCTGGTTAAAGTCAGTGTTGACTACACACGGCTACATGAGTTTGGTGGAATGACTTGAGCCTGCAGTGAATGTTACTGTTAATTCAAGCCAGGCTTTTTCAAGTGAGCACAGCTTTCCATTAACTGTGTTGATAAAATACCTCCATTACTGTTACTCTTCAGAATTTCTTTGTGTATTTGTTGATGCTTTACACACCTTGTTCATTCTAAAAGAGCTGAACTTCACCTTCTTCTAGAAAAACCTCTTGCTGTTGAGTTTTTCTGTATTTCCTCAGATGGATGTGCACAGAGGACTGTGTTGAAGGAAATGGACTTGTATTGCAATGGGGTGGGGGATTTTAGGTATTATAGGGGTGTGAGTGTATTATAGGATATAACTGTTGTGTAACTAAATATTACTGCACCATTGAATATAAACATCATAACATAAATTATTTTATTAAGATGATTATGGCTGTTTTTCTTCAGACCAATTCAAAAATCAACAAATATTTTGTACACAGGAAACACACACTGTTTTATATGTTCTGATTTGACTTCATGTTGTATGTTATTACAGTTAACAAATAACTTGATTCTCTGTTCTGTTGCTGCTTTTCAAGTGAATTTAACCACATGGTCCTGTGTTATTAAATACAGCCTTATGGTGTGTTTGACAAACATACACACACATAATGTGGTGTATTTTCACTGCTATTGTTGTGAATGGCAGAAAATTAAGTATTTCCAAAGATGAGCATTTTATGTTTTTACTTTTCCATACATTGTTATTTAAAATGGTGATAGATTTATGGTTGATACACGGTAATAGCTGAAGAAAAAAAGAAAGAGATACACTATATGGACAAAAGTATTGGGAAGATCTCCTGCAATAGAGCTTGTACCTCAACCCTATTGAACCCAAGTCCTCTTCACCTCACCTACATCAGTACCTGACTTTACTAAGACCCTTCTGTCTGAATGAGCACAAATCTCCACAAGCACAATCCATAATCTAGTGGAACATCTTCCCAGAGAGGGAAGGTTATTATAAGAGCAAATGGAGACTAAATGTGGAATGGGATGTTCAAAAATCACATATAAATCTTACGGCCAGGTGTCCACAAACTTTTAGCAATTTCAAGTGGTTTGTCCTCTCAATGAACTTACAGAAATAGTGAACAAAATGAATCACCTGTTTGAATGAAAATAAAAGTGCATTACTGTGAGAGACGTGGGGGACGGCCTGAAGAATGTCTCTAGGTTACGACCGTAACCCTAGTTCCCGAGGAACGAGACGCCGAAACGCTATGGGAACGCCCCTGCGTGACCGCCGCCTGAACCACGTGTGTAATCTGACCAATAGGCGTTTGGAACGTGACGTCATCAGCGGGCGACGTCGCGTAAACAGGAAGCTACAAATGGCTGCGAGATGGACCAGACGCTAGCTCCTGCGAGAGAAGGTAGCGCCGCGGGGATGCAGGAAGTGTGGCACGGAGACGCAGCGCCTGCCCTCGGGGAACTAGGGTTACGGTCGAACCCAGAGACGCCCCTTCAGGAACTCGAGCTGCGCCGAAACGCTATGGGAACGAGTGTCCAATCACGCCACACTGACCAGACCCTGCCTAGAGAGTGAGGGCCTCGCACCAGCACGCAAAACAGAGGAGCCCGGGTGGCTCTGAGGTCAAGGTCGAGAACCTGACGAAGGTCAGCGGGTGGACCAACCCGCGTCACAGATGTCCTGGAGTGGGACTCCAGCGGACCAGGCCGTAGAGGCCGCCACACTCCGGGTGGAGTGAGCTCGAACCCCAAGCGGTGCGGGGAGGCCAGAGGACTCGTGAGCCGACACAATCGCATCCACAACCCATCTGCTCAATGTCTGCTTATTGGCCGGAAACCTTTCCTATTAGGGCCATAGCAGACAAGCAGCTGCTCCGACTTCCTCCAAGGACTCGTCCTGCGGAGGTAAGTATCCAGTGCTCGCACCGGACACAGTCGGTGCTGTCGCCCTGGTCGGGGCAGTAAACGGAGGAGGGCAGAATGCCTGCAACACGACAGGGCGTGAGGGGCCGTAGGCACCTTAGGCACGCACTCCAGGTTTCGGTAGAGAAACACCTTGGCCATGCCAGGGCAAACTCCAGGCGAGACGGGCCATGGACAGAGCCTGCAGATCCCCAATCCTCTTCAGGGAGGAAATCGCCAACAGAAAGGTGGTCTTAACCGACAGAAACCTAAGGGCCACATCGGCCAACGGCTCAAGGGGGCTCAGAAAGAGCCGCCAGCACAACAGCCAGATCCCAGACAGGCACTCTGGGTGGCGTCCCGGGCCGCAGCCTCCGGGTGCCACGGAGGAAACGTGTTACCAGTGGGTGTCTACCCAGCGACTGCCCGCAGGCGGGAGCTATATGCCGCGATGGCCGACACGTAAACCTTCAGGGTCGAGGGTTAACCCTGCTGAAAACTGTTCCTGTAGGAACCCCAGAACGGACCCAACCGGCAGTTAACAGGATCCAGGCCACGGTGCTCGCACCAAGACGTGAACAGTCGCCAGCGCGTGGCGTCGACCTCCTCGTGGAGGAGCTCTGGAGTGGAGAAGGGTCTCTACCACCTCGGTGGAGAGACCGGCTGCCACGAACCGCGCCTTCAGGGGCCACAGCCACAGCCTCCACAACTCTGGGCGGGGTGAACCAGGGTCCCGCCCGCCTGAGAGAGAAGATCCTCCTGGGTGGAATCTCCCACGGAGGGCCCTCGAGTAGGGCACCAGATCCGCAAACCACGGCTTGCTCGGCCATCGAGGCGCCACCAGGAGGAGACGGACTCCTCCTGGCGAACCCTTTCCAGAACTCCTGGGAGCAGAGCGATCGGGAAGGCGACAGACGTAGCCTCGGCCACGACTGCACCATGGCATCCAGCCCTAACGGGCTGGGTGAGAGAGAGAACCAGAGGGACAGTGCGAGGTCTCCTGGGTCGCAAAAGATCCACTTGGGCTCTGTAGAACCTCCGCCATACCAGCTCCACCACCTCGGTGGAGACGCCATTCCCAGGCCTCGGCCCCTGCCTCGACAGGGCGCCTGCTCTGACATTCAACCGACCGGGATGTAAATGGCTCTCAGGGACAGGAACCTGTCCTGAGACCACAAGAGGACCGCCTGTGCTAGCTTGTACAAGGCGAGATCGGAGACCCCCTGGTGGTTGATGTAGGAGACTACCGCTGTGTTGTCCGTGCGGACCAACACATGGCGATCTCTCAGGTCCGGGAGAAAGTGTTTTAACCCCAAAACACCGCCATCATCTCCAGGCAATTTATGTGCCACGAGAGGCGTGGGCGCTCCACAAACCCTGGGCGGAGTGGCCACTCATGACCGCTCCCACCCTGTGAGGGAGGCGTCCGTCGTGGCGTCATGCGGCGACACGGAACCCCAACACCGGGCCACCGGTCTTTCCAGACATCCAAGGCTCGAAGGGCACGCCGCGAGACCTTGATAGTGCGATGCGGGTTTCCCCTGAGGGAGATGTGCAGGAGCCCGAGCGGAACTATGCTGGATGCTGCCGCCATGAGCCCTAGCAGCCTCTGGAACTGCCGTACAGTGAGTGGCTGGCCTTCCGCACCCTCCTGACGGCCGTAAGGATGACCTCGACCCGAGCAGGCGACAACTGTGCCTGCATCCTGGCCGCCCCATACCACGCCCAAAAGGTGGTTCTCTGTGCAGGAGAAAGCACGCTCTTTCTGGCGTTTAGCCGAAACCCAAGCACCTTCATGCAGGAGAGGACGACATCTCGATGCCGAATCGCCTGGTGCTCCGAGGAGCCATGATCAACCAATCGTCGATGTAATTCACAATGCGGATGCCCTGAAGCCGCAGCGGGCCAGTGCAGCATCGGCGCTGGCGTGAAGGTGCGGGTGAGAGTGCCAGACCGAACGGGAGGACCCGATATTGGTATGCTACGCCCGAAAGCAAACCTCAGGAACCTCCTGTGTGCAGGAAGGATGGAGATGTGAAAGTATCGTCCTTCAGATCTATAGTGACGAACCAGTCCCCGGACCTGATATGCGTCACGACCCCCTTGAGGGTGAGCATCCTGAACCTGAGTCTCCTGAGAGAGCGGTTCAAGGAGCGAAGATCCAGAATGGGACGCAACCCCCATCCTTCTTCGAACAACGGCACGGGCTGTAGAAGCCTGACTCTCGAACCGAGGGGAACCACCTCGATGGCCCCTTTCCCCAGGAGCGCACTTCCTGTTCCAGGACCAGAGCCTGCTCGGGACCCACCAGGGTGGGACACACCCGTTGAAACGGGAGGAGAGGACGCGAACTGCAGTGCGTAACCCCTTCTATGGTCCGCAGGACCCACTGAGACTCCTGGCAGCACCTCCCAAGCTGCCAGAAAGTTCCTCAGGGAACCAGCCTCGGGACTGGCCTCTGACCCACTCAGAGCAGCTGGGGCGGGGCCCTGCAGCTGAACACCTCGAAAGAGGCGGCGGGCTCCCCATCCGTGCGAGACTTTGGGCAGAAGTGGAGGAGACACCCGCTGGAGGCGGCGCTCTGAAGCACATCCTGTGGCAGAGTCCACGGCCCGGCCTCCTGGTGGTGCGGGGAGGGACGGGCACCGTAGCGTGAGGCGAACTCCGCCCCCTCGACCGAAAATCGTCAGGATTTCCGCACCACGGCCCGTTTGCTGGAGCCGAGGTGACCCTCAGGTCAGCCCGCTCCTTCTTGGGCCCAGAGCGACGCCTGGGACCTTTAGGACCCGCCAGCGGAGACCGGGTGGCGACGCCTGTTTCTGTGCTTGGCGGTGCCGGAAGGACCAGGCTGGGGCTGCCGCCGACCAGCCCCACGTGACCGGCGAGGAGGTACTGCTGAAACGCCGCCGACTGCTTCTTAGACTCCTGAAACCTGTTCACGACCGCCGTCCGCGTCACCAAACAGACCAGGAGGAGCCATCGGTGCGTTCAAGAGCACAGCTCGATCCTTGTCCGGGAGGTCGGACAGGGTGAGCCACAGATGCCGCTCTGTGGCTACCAGGGCCGCCATGGACCGACCAACGGCCCGCGCCGTGTGCTTCGTGGCCCGAAGGGTTAGGTCGGCAGCGGCGTAACTCCTTAATGTCGGTGGCCCCGGAGCTAAGTCCTCATCTGTCACGCAGCAGGTCAGCCTGGTATGCCTGCAACACACCCATGGTGTGGAGACATCCCGCAGCCTGACCCGCTGTCACAGAAGCCTTCCCCACTAAAGCCGATGTAGCACGAGCGGTTTAGTAGGGAACACCGAACCTTTAGCGGCGATGCCACGCTAGGAGAGAGGTAGCTAGCTAGCGCCTTCGACACGCGGCATCACCCCATAGCCGCACGCCTTAGCCCCAACCACATTCGCATAAATCGAGGAGTGGTGCGGCGAAGCACGCGCTGAGTATGGGGTTTCCCAAGAACTGGACACCTCGGCGTGCAGATCAGGAAAACGGCAGGCCCCGCGCCGAGGAAGCGACACAGGACGCAGAAAACGCCATCCAGCTTACTGCGCGCGCTGTCTCTGCTGCTCCACCGCCAAGCTAGATCCAGCTTAGCAACGGCTCGTGTCACGACCTCGAGGAGCTCCTCGTACAGCACAGGCTGAGAGGGCTCCACGGGCTCGCTAGCATCCATCAGCTCACCCTCCTCGGAGAGAGAGACATGTAATGCCGCGCTGCTCGTGCGGAGAAGAAGCAGCCATCGGGCCTGCTTCCCAATAGAGCAAGCTCAATTCAGCCGACGAAGCTGAAGCGGACTCATCCGACTCCAACTCGGCCGCTAAATCGCCTGCGAGCCCCACGAGCGCCGGGCGCCGCTTGCCTCGGCGAGCGGGACCGAGCGCGAGGGAGAGAGCTCCTCTCAAAGAGCGCCTCCGGGAGCGAGGCGCGCATAGCCATGCGGCTACAATGAGAGCAATCGACTCCCTCGAGAGCCGATTGTGCATGCTCCACTCCTAGGCAAACAACGCACCGATCATGCGAATCCTTACCGTAATAAACGCGGACACGGATGCACGACCACGGAAACCCTGTCTGCCAGCCATCACCGACCAGAAAACACAGCGAAACAGCGCTACCTGAACGAGCAGAAAGCTAGCGCCTGGTCCATCTCGCAGCCATTTGTAGCTTCCTGTTTACGCGGCGTCGCCGCTGATGGCGTCACGTTCCAAACGCCTATTGGTCAGATTACACACGTGGTTCAGAGCGCGGTCACGCAGGGGCGTTCCATAGCGTTCGGCAGCTCGAGTTACTGAAGGGGAACTTGGGTTGAGGCTGAAAACATAGATCTTAGGACTAAACGAAATACATTAGCTAATAAAACAGATTCTGCCATAGGAGGAGTTTCATTTTGGTCACTATTTCCATATAAAAAGAAAAACAAATAAACAAACATAGCGCTTTGAAGTGCTCTTTGAAACCAGGCCTGGGACGACTTGTGTAAATGAAATGAGAAAATAAAAACTTTGTCGTAGAGTTAAACCAAATACATCATTGGAAAGGTCTCGACCTGGTGAGTAACATGAGACAGTATGAAGATTCTACATGGCTCCTGCTTTCTAAATACTGACCTTTGAACCTCAACCTCAGACAATGTTTGAAGGTTTATAATCCAGCAACAAGAAGGTCTACAGACATGGGACCAACTGTTATAGAGAGCTCTGACCCCAGTTATCATATGAGAATAGTCACTATTGGGCAACAACTGGGGGCACTGTCAGAAATATCCCAAAAGCAATTTCTCCCATTTAACAATTATACTTTTAAAATCAGATTACACCAATGTCTTTCCCACCCCTCAAAACCCCTAGGAGTACCTGCAGTTTAATACTGCCAACTTCCAATTATGGGGAATATACCAATCTATTTAAAAACTACAATTCCCAGTAGTCACACCTTTGAACTTGTTACTAAGCATACAAATCAGCATCCATATTTGAAGTTCTTCCAGTTTCCAGAGTTTGGTTAGGTTTAGGGTTATGAAAATGTATCTTTACTAAATATATCAACAATCTCCTACAGCTAAAACATACATTATACTGCATGTAGATGATCAAGATGAACAAAAATCGTGAGGATGTCACTTCATCTGGGATATTTTACTGTTATTGTAGAACAACCATTTATAAACTACAATTCCCACTAGAGACACGCAATATAACTTCTTACAAAGCGAACAAATCAGCCACCATATTTGTAGTTGTTCTGGTTTCCAGAGTGGGAATGGGGTTATAAAACATATCCTGACTAAATATATCAACAATCTCCTACAGCCCAAACATATTATTAAGATGATCGGGGTGATAAAATGGTCAGGAGATCAGCTGATCTGGGGGAAAAGTTCTGCAATCTTTTTTTGTAATGTGATGTAAAGTTAAACAAATTCCTCACATGAATTTGCTCAATGTAGGTGTTTCTTTTCTCTACTTTTGTTCTCAACCTTATCAGTAATATTTTGTTATGAATGAACATGTTAGATTGTTATAATTTTTTCTCACTTGCAGAAGTTTATCATTTGCAAGTGTTCATCATAGTTTATTTGTGGTCTTTCTCAAAAATACACAATACAAAGTGAAAATACACCAAATGCTTATTTATTGCTTAAATGATTGACTACAGGTTTAAAAGTGATCAAAGAAATGTGACAATGTGCATAAGTTGAAACTATATAGTCTTTGGCGATTCTAGCACATGGAGATGTGATTATTTGTAAAGTTGAAGAGAAATGCATGATATGAAAAGGAAGATCCCTCCATGGAGTCGACACTAATGGTGGTGAAGGGGTGAAGAGCAATGCTGAAATCTGGATGAATGTAGAGCTCAGCCCCTGATGAGCACAGTGGAAGGACACCTGGGTGAAGAAATTGAAAATATTTATTTCGATTTGTCAAATAAGCAAATAAATATCAAATTATGGAAAATGACAAATAAACAAACTAACAGTATCATGTAATTTAATAAATATGAATTTAAATAATGATCCATGAGGAGCAAAAGATCTGTTTTATATGTTTATATGTTTACATGTTATCTGATTAATATCTCTGTATATATTTATCTTTATTTATATATCTGTTTTATATGTTTATATGTTTACATGTTATCTGATTAATATCTCTGTATATATTTATCTTTATTTATACATCCGTTTTATATCTCTGAGGATTCAAAATAAATAGATAGATAGATAGATAGATAGATAGATAGATAGATAGATAGATAGATAGATAGATAGATAGATAGATAGATAGATAGATAGATGAATATATTTATTATAACAAACTCTTGTATAGTTTGTCATTTTAATACAAATTGAGATTAAATAAGCGGCGATTTTTGTAGTAGTAAAATGCTACCATCTAGTGGTAATATGAGGCATTGCGACTTGTCACCGGGCGGTATTTTTGCTCTGTTTCTCTACGGACGGTTTTTACTTGTCGGACCTGCGCTTCATGCCAGATATTAGTGCTGATTTGAGACTTGGTCCATCAGTAACAACAATTATGTAATGTGGATTTTTCTATGGTATTTCATTTCGATTTGTCAAACAAACAAATATATATATAAAGTTAAATAAAACAATGGTATTTTAAATTTATAGAATTAAATTCAATTGGTATTTGATAACTATTATTCAAATTATAAATATATAATAAAATACATATAATATAAACAACGATTTTATTCATTTTTATTTTTATTATTGGCTTCATTATCCATGATTCACTCAGAACTTGTCCATTTTTATTAAAAAAATATAAAAGAGCAAAATAAAACTCTTAAAGCAAAACAAAATTTATTCACGACGTCCTTTCTTTAGTCGGATATTTAAAAATTAAATCCACAAAACAATAAACACTAAATATTTGGTTTTACTAAAATCAGCCATGAAGCGCAGATCCAACAATAAAAACCGTCCGTGTGGAAACGGAGCAAAAATACCAAAAGTACCGCCCGGTGACAAGTTGCAATGCCTCATATCACCACTAGACGGTAGCATTTTACTACTACAAAAATCGCCGTTGTTCAGTTTTTTATTTAACTCAATTGTCATTAAAATTACATTTCAACTATACAATAGCCATAGTACAGACATATCTGTAAATTACTGTTTATAGTCCTATAATACAATTTTATTTAATTTATGTAAATCATGTAAACACTGTATATCCTGCACTTGCTGTTATTGCATTCTGATTAGACCCAAACTGTATTTCGTTGCCTTGTACTTGTGTAATGACAATAATCTATCTATTGGTCTGTATGTTGTATTGTATATTGTATATAATAAAGACATAATGTGTAACCGAACAACATGCCTGGACAAGGCTAGTAAATTATCTTTTGTCTCAACCTAAATATGGTTCTGTAATTCTCATCTCCAAAACAATCAGGGTGAAGTGTATCTAGATCAACTATCTTCCTCTTAACTAACAACAAAACCTGCAATGGGCATTTTTTATATCCATGAAAATAAAACTTAGTAAAGCTCCCTATTGAATTTGAAGATATTAAAACTGGAAAGATTCTAAAAAGAAACTGAACACAGAGCAGATAGTGATCAGGTTCTCCTGGATGCCTGCTCCAAGCTGGAAACAGTATGAGATCCCTGGACCTCGTGTTTTCCTAATAGTATTAGTACAAAATAATATGCATGCACAAAAAACATATACTTCTGTGCATGTTCCCAATAGAGCTCTTTCTCAGTTCATTAGTATAGAATAGCAAAAACAAAAGAACTTCCAGACAAAAAAAAAAAATGCACTGGATCCACATCATCTTTGAAGGTGGGAACAACATACAGGTCCACATAGTGAACATTTTTTCCCTTATGGAAAGAACATTGTAAGTTCTGAAATATGCATGCATCAAAAAAATCTATTTTTAAAGAAGATATAAAAGTATAAAAAACATTTCTTTGTGCAGCTTCTTCCAAAATCTTGAGAAGAGCATTTCTGATCTGAAATGAATTGCAGAACGATCACATCCTTGTGGAAGCTGCTTTGTGTAACAATATGCATTATACGGGAATTTGTGTTTTTTTTTGTGTAGCGAACTAACACATTACACACACACACATTAGAATCCATGAACTGGTTTAAACCCAGGCTTCAGAACTCTTCTTGTGCTTTACCATCAGTTCTCCTGGTGGACGATTTTCATCCAACACGTACTTTAACTAAAAATAAATAACGTTTGATATGATTCATTAATAGTTACGAATTAAATATGCAAAGAATAGACAGACTGACCAGGTCATCTTAGCAGGTCCTTCTTCCACTTGGCACCTGAAGCATATGGATGATCATCTCTGGCATTCAAATGTTGAGTAACAGTGATCTTAGCATGTCCTCAGTCTTGACACATTGTCTCTCTTGCAAGCAGACCCTTTCACATTAGTGCTTACACCTTTGGAAGAGATGCTGGACACAGAATATGGTCGATGGTGCTGACTTGTCAATGTGTCTCCTGCCTTTCTTTTCTTGGGAGAGAAGGAGAGCAGAACATCATCACCAGTCTGAACTGACCATACTCACACAAACCTGCGCTTGTGATTTTGAGATATATCCTGTCTCTTCCGTGATAAAATTCTTTAAACCAACAGATCAATGGAGTCTGTCTGGCCAACGTAGATCAATTAGATACTAGTGATGGTATCGATTAAGGCAGAAAATGGCAAGTATACAGTGTAACAAAGACAAAACAAGGGCTTAAAGTTACATATAAAGTAGAATCATAGACAGATCAGCCGAGGTCTAATTCAGAGAGTAAGTTACTACTTCATGTACCCTTCATTTTTAAATACAAACCGTTTCATTAAGACGTTTCATCTCATTGACTCTGGTGTCAATGTCATCATCTGGGTAAGCAACTTCAAAATCATCTCCCATGGGAAAGACATTCATTAACTCTGGCAGACGTGGGTGTCGATAAAAGAGGAGGAAGTAAGGACTGTGTCTAGTGGAGTACTGGGTACAAAGAAAGCATACCATTAACTATTTAGTTTGTATTCAAAGGGGAAAAACTCTACCTTTAATGTTAAATATTTAATAAATTCACCAATTGTTTTACCATTGAGATTTAACTGTAGATATATAAAAGTCAGCATGTTAAGACACAAGCTGCTTTGCAATGTTGATTCCATACACCACAGCAGGAAGGTGGAGGTCCCAGTCATTGTGATTGTCATTCACATACTTCCTGAGGGAACGCTTGGTGTTTTGATTTGTCCTTTTATCCTGTTCACATCAATGCATTTATAAAGTAAATGTACAACTGTAAAACAACAATAAAACGTACAGGAGTTCCCTGTCCAAAGAGCGTCCAAAGAGTTCCCTGCCCATTGGTCTGGGGATGGGAAGCACTGGAGAAGCATGATTTATGTTCAGTGTACTGAAAATGCTTTCATTGAGCTGCAGAGGAATCATCAGTTACATTTGCAAGACTGGAGTAAATGTAGACAATAACATATGTTGAGAGTAGAATAGTGGAAAAATAATTAAACCTTTACAAAACTTTACCTTGTTAACGAACTCCTTCCATCAGTCTGTGATGATTTTCCTAACCGTGCTGAACGAGTACAACTTTGTGGTTATTATTGCAGACTCCTCAGCCGCTGTCTTTGATCGCACGTGTTCTGCAATCACCCACTTGGTGTACAGGTCGCTCATGGTAAGGACATACTTGTTGCTGCGTGCTGTTTCTGGTAGCGGTCCAATTAAATCCAAACCAAGGACCTTCCAAGCTTCTTTCACCTGCATGGCACAGAATTAGCATCAGTCCAATGCTGCTAAAACTGCACACAAGCTTGAAACTAACTTGTTTGTCTCATTAGTGTGCCACAACAGTTTAACACAGAGCAGATAAGCTTAAACATGATGATGCTGTGACTCCAGTAGCCCAACCAATATGGTGAATTCCATTCCACTTGAGAGAAGCAGTAGAATGTAAAATTCAGCAGCATCTAGAGCTGGACATCATTGAACCAGTCACTGGCACCACTCGATGGGTCAACCCGGTGGTGATTGTTCCCAAGCCTGACAATGTTATTAGACTATGTTTAGTTATGCAGCAGGCAAATAAAGTAATAATCCGCGGTCGATAGCCAATTTCTGTACACAACTCCTTCAAAGCACAAATGCCTCCTCTGTTTTTAGTAAACATGATCTCAAATGGGCTTACCACCTATTAGAGCTTATGCTACAGTCCAGAGGTATTACTACATTTTCTGTACACAACGTTACATATCAATACAAGAGACTGATATTCTGAGTTTCATCAGCCAGCGAGCAGTATCGGTATTGCTCCTTTCCAGGAGACGCATGATCAGAGACTTGTGAATTGCCGTTTGACACTCGACAGGGAAAAGTGTCAATATAATATGAATAAGCAGGTGTTAATGGGAATGCTGCTCTTAGAGAAAGGGATTTGCCTAACAGCTAAAAGCGTTTGTGCTCTGATCAATGCCAGAGGACCAAAGAGTGCATTAGCAGTACTAAGATTGTCAGGATTAGTGGGAAGTCCACGGTTTGCAGCAATCATCACCAAACCACTAAGGAGACTGAAAGACATTACATTTAATTTTGGTCCAGAGCAAAGACAGGCATTTTCCAGCCTTAAAGCACTTAAAACGAGCTTAATTTTGACAAGGTGGCACCAAACAAGGTTTTGGCGGATGCAAGTCTGGTAGGCATCGGAGCCGTGTTGATTCAAGAACAGAATGGAGAGAATGTCCCTATACGCAAGTCAGTGGCAGCTTAATTGAAATTGAGCAAAAATACTCTAGCACTAAGCATTTTCATTAGTATGGGCATAGAGACTCCATCTACACATGTATTAACAAAAGTTTAACTGGATCACGGATCATATACCGCTTGAAGTTATCTATGGCCTGCGATCAAAACCATGTGCTCACATCAAAAGGTGGGTGTTAAGACCACAACCATATGATTTTCGTGTTTATGTTCCCGGTGAGCAAAACACAGCAGACCCACTCTCATATCTGGTCTTTGGAAACAAAGGATGACGCACACAAGCATGAAGCAGTAGAATGTGAGAACTGTGGCTGTGAGCACTACCCCAAGGGCACTTAGGACAAAAACTGTGGAGGAAGCTTTAGCAACAGATGATGAATTTTTAAAAAGTCAGACAGGCAATACAGACTGGTTGTTTCAATGAATCCAAGTCATATGCTCCCTTTGCCAATAAGTTAAGTATTATCAGA
The DNA here is from genome assembly GCF_014805685.1 of Silurus meridionalis. NCBI lineage: Eukaryota > Metazoa > Chordata > Actinopteri > Siluriformes > Siluridae > Silurus > Silurus meridionalis. The sequence goes on from NC_060893.1 coordinate 173,375, forward strand.
CAGTTAGTCTTGAGGGTCACACACATTATATTACCAATTGTTGGAACTACTTTTCAATGGGAAAACCAGGGGAAAACTGCAGGATATTTCTGTGCCACACAATGACCAGGAGAAAAAGGACCATGATGCTGAGCAGAAAGGGGAAAACCAAGCTGTATGCTGATCACCACCATGGGGCAAAGAAGTGGGAGATCAATTCCTGGTCAGAGAGCAAAAGTTTAAACTAAAACTTACAACCACATTCAACTTAATCCGTACACTATCATGTCCAGAAAAGGGGAATTCTGTGACCATTGAAGATTTAGATAGAACACAATATAAAAGGAATACCACATTCGTGAAGAAATACTTCAGTAAGAACAAAAATGACAACCCAGTTGAAAGACAAACCAAAACAGAGAAAGAAGTAAATAAGTCAGGGACAGTTAACAGTGAGCAATTGTTTGCTGAAAACAACCAGTCCAAAACATGCTACTAGATGGTGATATGGTTACACAAATGAGACCAAAGAGGCAACTTAAATGTCTGAGAAATTCAAAGACTCTTTCAAGTGATCTTGTTATTGAAATCACATGCATTGAAATGGGGGAGATGAATGTGGTCTGCTTGAATACATTCTTAGGAGTCAACACAAACTCATCTGAGAGTATAGCAGCTTCTGAAACAGAGGAAACTGTAGACCACAACATGATTAGGTAAACAAATTCGCTCAAGCCCTCAAGGAGTCAGTCATTAGCTTTACTGAAAGCACACCACTTGTCCAACAAAGACTCTTTCTCTCAATCAGACTCTTAAAAAGTCTTTATAGGACATGTTCTAATATGAACTTTTGCCTGTAGGCTTCAGGTACCAACTCATAAGCACTCATAAGCCTCATACTCTAAGCCCAAAGTCCTCCAAGGACAATGAAACGCACACTTCCTGAGCTTTTCTAATGAAGACGACATGTTTAGGCCAATTTAATGCTATAGCTATACACGGAGAAAACAGGTCAAAGCAGGGTAGAGTAGCTCTGACTTCAACCAACAGCTCAATCAGCTCTGCACCTGAAGTCCCAGAAGCAACATCAGCATTCTCAACACACTAGCCACAGCTGCATCAACATGTGGTGAAAGCTTTAGAACACCTAACTCACAGCATAGTAAGAACCTTACTCCTAATCTCTTTTATAAGTTTTTGCAAACTTGTAGAAACTGGTACAATATTGAGCAGGTATCTCAAACAGATCGCCCTTCAGACACCTCTCAGAACAAAACATACAGACTTGGAGAAGTAACAAAACATATGGAGGTCAAAGTCTTCCATGACTATTAATCAGTCATCCAAAATACAATGAACCGTAAATTAGGGATGCACCGAAATGAAAATTCTTGGCCGAAACCGAAAACCGAAAAAGAGGAAAGCAAGGCCAAAAACCGAAAACCGAAACAAATAATGCCAATTATTAATAATTATTATTTTTTTAATTGCATAAATTAATATTAAAGTTTCAAAGAATAACTCAATTACAAATTATGAAAATATTTATTTATAGCACATTGCAACAATGCACAGGATAAAAAAAAAAAAATTCAAACAATGTCTGTGGTGAAACTGATTGCTGAAATATCTGCAGTTATATGATTATGGATGTGAGTTGCAAGAACATTAAACAGCTCAGGTAAACACACCTCTGAAAAATGTCGTCTGCTCGGTATGGCATAACGGGGCTCAATTTGCTCGATCAGCCTACGAAACCCCACATCTTCTACCACAGAGAATGTCTGATCATATAAGGCAATGAATTCCATAATATTTTGTGTAATGACCTTCGCCTTGACACCATAACTGGGAAACTTCCTGCCTTTTCAAAAACGTCCGCCGCAGACGGAGTGCGCGTGCTCGGAGGGGTTTTGCTTTTCTGTGCCGCGTTCCTCTCATATTCAGCATAGCGATCGGGATGTTTGGATTTCAGGTAATAAATTTAACCCGACGTAGAGAAAGTCTTTGCAGACGCACCTCCTCTTAAAATTTCGGCATTACATGTATTGCAAATCGCTATCCGTGGGTCTTTCTCAGATTTACCGAAAAACGTACACACGTTGCTGCAGAAGCGGTTTCTGTTTGCGTCATCACAACAAACTGTTTCGGCCGTGTTGTTTCGGTGATCAAAGTTTTCGGTGGCCGAATATTCGGTGCATCCCTACCGTAATTGCAATAACCAACTCTATCCAATCCAAACAGATTCCGGATGACCCGCATTTGTTACATTCCAACCTTGGTCTAGGGGAGTGTAGGAACAATCATTTAGTTGCTGCAGGTTGTTCAGATAAAAATGGTAGGATCAGAGGTAAAAGTTGTTACTGCCTTTAATGTTCAAGTGTAAAGATTGTTAACAAACAACAACAACAAACAAAAATGTCATAACAGTTCAAGGGTGATTAACCGAGTCTTACAGAGGCAAGAGAACATGTGCAGTAAGAAAAATAAATGAATACAGGAAAAAGACTGATCCAGGCTGTATTTAGAAAGCTAAGCTACTAACAGCAACAATCTACTGACTACACTAGGATACCCTATCAGAACAATACAAGGGGTGACACTCGCCCTCTAACCTAGGATGCCTAAACAATGTGGATACCTACATGGGGAAATGTAGGTGTAGCACATGCTCACCTGTTCACAAACCTAGCAAACCCTCTTTTTTCTGGGGGTGGGGGGATGGGGGCTCCAGGTTGCTGCTTTAAAACCTTAGGCTCCACCTCCTCTTGTTAAGTTCTTGCTTTTCATTGGTCTCTCTTATTGTTTCAGCCACCAATTACAATTCCCATGTGACTCCACCTTTACCTGTATATGACAGCAGTGAGCCAGAAACAGAGAAAACACTGGGTGGGGGAAAATAGAAACACACACAACACAGCACAGACTCATCTCACTAATACTCTGAGCATGGTCCTGCTACCTGATAATATAGATTTGCTACAGAATTCCATGGAAGCTGCTTCTGATATTGAAATAAACAAATCATTTGTTTTCTTGCACTCGTTTTACAACACTGGATTGATTACTAGTGTTAGTAACATCAACAATTATGTTACACTACTGCCACAGCCACTACACTGCCTTCTCTGCCTTCACAGCCTGAGCATGGACCCTAACAGAAGCTGAGAAGTGCTGGGACTAAGACTCATTGATGCGTGTGCAGACGTCAGTTTGCAGCTTCAGTATTCATGGCTAAGTGGTTAAGGTGTAGAGCTAGAAATCCATGGGGGTCTCCCTGTGCAGGTTTAAATCCTGCTCACTATGTTTGTGGTCTTGTTTATTACAAATGATCAATGGAAAACTCCACCAGAACACAGATCTTTAACACTGTAGCTGCAGCTTTTAAATCAACCCCATAGAACAAACTATTTAGACTAGTTTATGAAGCTCAGAATCAGCAGGCAGAAAGCAACAAGAAGTAAAGCTAATGTGGATGAGACAGAGGGAGTCAGTGACGTAAACATGACTGAGAACATAGACATTCCTGATCATCATCATCTTTTCTCTGCTTGAGTTCTATGTAGATGTGTATGTAGATGTTAAGCATTAGTTAACTCAATTTTAATTTGTTTTGTATTTTATATATATATATATATATATATATATATATATATATATATATATATATATATATATTTAGGCTGTCAAAATTCAAAAGCAAATTCTTATAAACGGCACTAAATTTTATTAAAGCGATATCAATTCAGCGCTCATTTCTGTTTTACCATTTTTATCTTCTTCTTCTTTCAGCTTCTCCCATTAGGGGTCTCCACAGCGGATCATCCGCTCCATACCACCCTGTCCTCTACATCTGCCTCTTTCACACCAACTACCTGCATGTCTTCCTCACCACATCCATGAACCTCCTCCTTGGCCTTCCTCTTTTCCTCCTACCTGGTGGCTCCATCCTCAGCATTCTTCTACCAATATAATTCATGTCCCTCCTCTGCACATGTCCAAACCATCTCAATCTCGCCTCCTCACCTTGTCACCAAAACATCCTACATGCGCTGTCCTCTAATAAACTCATTTCTAATCTTGTCCATCCTCGTCACTCCCAACGAAAACCTCAACATCTTCAGCTCTGCTACCTCCAGCTCCACCTCCTGTCTTTTACTCAATGCCACTGTCTCTAATCCATACAACATCGCAGGTCTCACCACAGTCCTATAAACTTTCCCTTTCACAGATACTCTTCTATCACAAATCACTCCTGCTATCACTCTTCTCCATTCACTCCACCCTGCCTGCACTCTTTCTTCACTTCTAACACACTCTCCATTACTTTGCACTGTTGACCCCAGGTACCTGAACCTCCACCTTCTCCACCTCTTCTCCTGCAACCGCATCACCCACTGCCCTCCCTCTCATTCACACACATGTACTCTGTCTTACTCCTACTGACTTTCATTCATCTTCTCCAGCGCATATCTCCACCTCTCCAGGCTCTTCTCAACCTGCTCCCTACTCTCACCACAAATCACAATATCATCTGCAAACATCATAGTCCAGGGAGACTCCTGTCTGACCTCGTCCGTCAACCTGTCCATCACCACTGCAAACAGGAAAGGGCTCAGGGCCGATCCTTGATGCAGTCCAACCTTCACCCTGAACCAGTCTGTCCCTACTGCACACTTCACTGCTGTCACACTGTCCTCATACATGTCCTGCACCACCCTCACATACTTCTCTGACACACCTGACTTCCTCATACAATACCACAACTCCTCTCTTGGCACCCTGTCATACGCTTTCTCTAAATCCACAAATACACAATGCAATTCCTTCTGTCCTTCTCTATACTTCTCCATCAACATCCTCAAAGCAAATAAGGCATCTGTGGTGCTCTTCCTCGGCATGAAACCATACTGTTGCTCACAGATGGTCACCTCTTCTCTCAGCCTGGCTTCCACTACTCTTTCCCATAACTTCATGGTGTGACTGATCAACTTAATTCTGTAGTTACTGCAGGTCTGCACATCTCCTTATGCTTAAAGATCGGTACCAGCACACTCCTTCTCCATTCCTCAGGCATCTTCTCACCTTCCAAAATCCTGTTAAACAATCTGGTTAAAAACTCCACTGCCATCTCTCCTAAACATCTCCACGCTTCTACCGGTATGTCATCTGGTCCAACCGACTTTCCATTCTTCATCCTCTTAATCGCTGCTCTCACTTCCTCCTTACTAATCCTATCTACATCCTGCTTCACCAACTCCACATCCTCCAACCTTCTCTCTGTGATTTTCCTCATTCATCAGCTGCTCAAAATACTCCTCCACCTTCTCAACACACTCTCCTCACTAGTCAACACATTTCCTCTCCATCCTTTATTGCTCTAACTTGCAGTACATCCTTCCCAGCTCGGTCCTCTGCCTGGCCAATCGGTATAAATCCTTTTCTCCGTCCTTAGTGTCCAACCTCTCATACAGCTCCTCATATGCCTTTTCCTTGGCTTTCGCCACATCCCTTTTTACCTGCTGCTGCAGCTCCTTGTACTCCTGCCTACTTTTCTCATCACTCTGTCTATCCCACTTCTGTTTTGCCAACCTCTTTCCCCTAATGCTCTCCTGCACTTCCTCATTCCACCACCATGTCTCCTTGTCTTGCTTTCTATTTCTAGAAGTCACACCAAGAACTTTTCTAGCTGCCTCCCTCATCACCCATGCAGTAGTTGCCCAATCATCCAGCACCTCTTCACCACCACTGAGCCCCTGTCTGACCTCTTCCCTGAACCTCACACTACACTCTTCCTCCTTCTGTCAGAAAGTTCAGGTTATAGGATCCAAGGCAGATGCAAAAGGAGCAGGGGAGAAAAGCTGTGCAGAGCTGAATCGGGGAGTCGATTCAGGGAGCCGATTCAGGGAGCCGATTCAGGGAGCCGATGTGCGCGGAGGGTGAGGATTCCGAGCCGGAAACCGGAGCGCGTCCAGCGCGAGCAGATCAGAGCCGAGTCGGAAACCGGAGGACAGAATGGTCAGGTCAGAAACAAAAGAACAAACAAAACAGAGAATACGCTGGAGAGTGATCAGGGCAAGCCTAAAGACAATCTGGCACTGTCTGGAGGATTCAGGCGTCCTTATAAGTGCCAGAAAATTAGACGCCATATTCGTGCAGCTGGTTGGGAGTGGGCGTTTCCTCGGTGATTGAGGCGGTAATGCCTGAAGTGCTCAAGCGGGCTGACACCTTCAGTTTCCACCATCTTATTCTTCTTTCAGTCCTCACTCTCATCCTCTACTTCTTCACCTCCAAAACCATCCTACAGACCACCATCCGATGCTGTCTAGCTACACTGTCCCCTGCCAAAACCTTACAGTCTCTAATCTCCTTCAGGTTGCATCTCCTGCATAGCACATAGTCCACCTGTGTGCACCTTCCTCCACTCTTATACGTCACCCTATGATCCTCCTTCTTCTTAAAATACGTGTTCACCACTGCCATTTCCATCCTTTTAGCAAAATCTACCACCATCTGCCCTTCCACATTCCTCTCTTTAAAGCCACACCTACCATCACCTCCTCATCACCTCTGTTCCCTTCACCTACATGACCATTAAAGTCTGCACCAATCACCAATCGTTCATTCCTAGATTCACCTTCTACCACTTCATCTAACTCGCTCCAGAATCTTTCCTTCTCCTTCATCTCACAACCCACTTGTGGAGCATAGGCACTGATGACATTTATCATCACCCCTTCATCTTCCACCTTCACGTTCATCACCCTATCAGAAACTCTCTTCACCTCCACTACACTCTTACTGTACTCTTCCTTCAGAATCCCCCTACACCATTTCTCTTTCCATCCACACCATGATAGAACAGTTTAAATCCACCTCCAATGTTCCTGGACTTACTCCCTTTCCACTTGTTCTCCTTAACACACAACATCTCTACCTTTCTCCTCTCCATCATATCAGCTATCTCTCCCTTTACCCGTCATAGTACCAACATTTAAAGTACCAACCTTAACCTCCACTCTCTTACACTTCTCCCACACTTCTCCTACACTCTCCTACACTTCTCCTACACTTCTCCTTTCCTGCCGCCTCTGTAGACGCCTTCCTCCTCTCCTTCTCCTCCTTTGGCCAACAGTAGCCCAATTTCCACCGGTACCCTGTCGGCTAACGATACCTGTGGCGGTCGTTGTTAACCCGGGCCTCGAACCGATCCGGTATGAAATTCTCATTTGTGATCCGTGATATTTGATTTGGCACGTTTTACGCTGGATGCCCTTCCTAACGCAACCTCCCCATTTACCCGGCTTGGGACCGGCACTAAGAGTGCACTGGCTTGTGCATCCATAATGGCTGGGTTTGTTTTACCATTTTTATAAAAAATATAAATATATAACTTAATATAAAAGAGGCAAAATTAAAACCTTCAGCAAAACATACATTTATTCATGACGTCCTTTCTTTACTTAGATATAAAATATATAAATAAACTTCACAGAAAAATATTTTTATTCAGTAAACATTTGTTTAATTTCTGCACCAAGTCTCAAATCAAATACCAAATCCACCAAGTTTTTCACAATTTACCCTCTGAGTGGCGTTTTGTGGGTTTTTCCCTCATAATGGAGAAACAAACTTAAATGACTGTTTTTATTGATCATACAGATATACAGGGAGTGCAGAATTATTAGGCAAATGAGTATTTTGACCACATCATCCTCGTTATGCATGTTGTCTTACTCCAAGCTGTATAGGCTGGAAAGCCTACTACCAATTAAGCATATTAGGTGATGTGCATCTCTGTAATGAGAAGGGGTGTGGTCTAATGACATCAACACCCTATATCAGGTGTGCATAATTATTAGGCAACTTCCTTTCCTTTGGCAAAATGGGTCAAAAGAAGGACTTGACAGGCTCAGAAAAGTCAAAAATAGTGAGATATATTGCAGAGGATGCAGCAGTCTTAAAATAGCCAAGCTTCTGAAGCGTGATCATCGAACAATCAAGCGTTTCATTCAAAATAGTCGACAGGGTGGAAAAGAAGCGTGTGGAAAAACCAAGGCGCAAAATAACTGCCCGTGAACTGAGAAAAGTCAAGCGTGCAGCTGCCAAGATGCCACTTGCCACCAGTTTGGCCATATTTCAGAGCTGCAACATCACTGGGTGCCCAAAAGCACAAGGTGTGCAATACTCAGAGACATGGCCAAGGTAAGAAAGGCAGAAAGTCGACCACCACTGAACAAGACACACAAGCTGAAACGTCAAGACTGGGCCAAGAAATATCTCAAGACTGATTTTTCTAAGGTTTTATGGACTGATGAAATGAGAGTGAGTCTTGATGGGCCAGATGGATGGGCCCGTGGCTGGATTGGTAAAGGGCAGAGAGCTCCAGTCCGACTCAGACGCCAGCAAGGTGGAGGTGGAGTACTGGTTTGGGCTGGTATCATCAAAGATGAGCTTGTGGGGCCTTTTCGGGTTGAGGATGGAGTCAAGCTGAACTCCCAGTCCTACTGCCAGTTTCTGGAAGACACCTTCTTCAAGCAGTGGTACAGGAAGAAGTCTGCATCCTTCAAGAAAACATGATTTTCATGCAGGACAATGCTCCATCACACACGTCCAAGTACTCCACAGCGTGGCTGGCAAGAAAGGGTATAAAAGAAGAAAATCTAATGATATGGCCTCCTTGTTCACCTGATCTGAACCCCATTGAGAACCTGTGGTCCATCATCAAATGTGCGATTTACAAGGAGGGAAAACAGTACACCTCTCTGAACAGTGTCTGGGAGGCTGTGGTTGCTGCTGCACGCAATGTTGATGGTGAACAGATCAAAACACTGACAGAATCCATGGATGGCAGGCTTTTGAGTGTCCTTGCAAAGAAAGGTGGCTTTATTGGTCACTGATTTGTTTTTGTTTGGTTTTGAATGTCAGACATGTATATTTGTGAATGTTGAGATGTTATATTGGTTTCACTGGTAAAAATAAATAATTGAAATGGGTATGAATTTGTTTTTTAAGTTGCCTAATAATTATGCACAGTAATAGTCACCTGCACACACAGATATCCCCCTAAAATAGCTAAAACTAAAAACTACTTCCAAAAATATTCAGCTTTGATATTAATGAGTTTTTTGTGTTCATTGAGAACATGGTTGTTGTTCAAATTAAATCCTCAAATAAAATTAATCCTCAAAAATACAACTTGCCTAATAATTCTGCACTCCCTGTGTATATATATATATATACTTATAATAACAACAAAACGCTGTGTTTTTGTAAAATAAAGTAAACCGATAGGGGGCGCTCTCTGCCATGTCATCTCTCTTCACAAACATAAATAAAACAACCTGAATATCAGTAAATATTTACCTCACAGACATACAGCAATTATGGATGCACAAGCCAGTGCACTCTTAGCGCCGGTCCCACTAACTTTAAATGTTGGTACTTTAAATGTTGGTACTATGACGGGTAAAGGGAGAGAGGGAGCTGATATGTTGGAGAGGAGAAAGGTAGAGATGTTGTGTGTTCAGGAGACCAAGTGGAAAGGGAGTAAGAGCAGGAACATTGGAGGTGTTTAAACTGTTTTATCATGGTGTGGATGGAAAGAGAAATGGTGTAGGGGGGATTCTGAAGGAAGAGTACAGTAAGAGTGTAGTAGAGTTGAAGAGAGTTTCTGATAGGGTGATGATCGTGAAGGTGGAAGTTGAAGGGATGATGATAAATGTCATCAGTGTTTATGCTCCACAAGTTGTCTGTGAGATGGAGGAGAAGGAAAGATTCTGGAGTGAGTTAGATGAAGTGGTAGAAGGTGTACCTAGGAAAGAATGATTGGTGATTGGGGCAGACTTTAATGGTCATGTAGGTGAAGGGTGATGTTTGTAGATAATATTGTGATTTGTGGTGAGAGTAGTGAGCAGGTTGAGAAGAGCCTGGAGAGGTGGAGGTACGCACTGGAGAGAAGGGGAATGAAAGTCAGTAGGAGTACGACAGTACATGAGCAGAATCTGATTTACATTGTTTAGAAGCCCAATACTTGATGTTCTCCTCAGTAGGCTGACTCTGCAGTATTTTAGGTCAATATCTGGTATATTGGAGATATGTGACATCATCAAGATCTCAGGGTTTGTGTGTATTGTGTCTAAATCTACTGGTTGTTTTGCTGCTTCCTGAGCTACTTTATCCTCTAACGTGTTTCCCTGAATTTCCTTCCTCCTTCCTCTTGAACAGCTTTTAAAAGGTCACCTATGAGATTAAAATGTGCTATGGGCTTTCCATCAGCTGTTTTGAAGTCTCTTTGCTTCCATGTTTCAGCAAAATCATGCACAACACCATAAGCAGACTTAGAATCAGTGTATATAGTCACTACTTTACCTTCAGACAACTGACATGCTCTTGTAAGTGCCACCAACTCTGCAGCTGTGTGCAGATGTGTATGGTAATGATTTAGCTTCAACTATTACATCAGGTAATCTTACAACCGCATATCCACATAAATACACATCATCAGAAGGTACTGAACATGAACATCTACATATAGACAATCCCCCTCTTCCAGGGTCGTATCTAAAAGATCAGACCTACAAGAGGTCTTTTGTTCAATGTGTTTAAGGCGATCATGTGACCCAGCAAAACCATCTAAATCTATAAAGTCTAGCAGATCACGCAGCACTACTACAGCTGAATGCGGCCGAGAAGAGGCTTAATGGTAAATTTTTCTGTCTTCAAGAGCGTGGTCTCATAACCAGATCTACGTTGTGCTGTTATATGTTGTGTGTTGAGGTTGTGTAAAATAGCTGTTAGCTGATGTGAGGTGTTCAGTATCAAAGGATGTGACAGCACCGTTTTCTCAGCATCCCGGACCATCAGAGGATAAGATGTGGAGCAGCCACTGCATGCAAGCACGAGGGAAACCCTTGTGTTATGTTGTGTAAAGATTCAGAAAGATACGCAACAGGGAGATACCTGTCACCGTGTTCCTGGGCTAGGAGCCCCACAGCCGTACCACCACGTTCTTCACATAAAGGTGAAAAGGCTTAGTATCACTCTGAAGACCTAAAGCTGGAGCAGACTGTAGAGCCTTCTTGAGGGCAGTAAAACTGTCAGTCGTTTCATGAGTCCACAGAATGAGATGTGATGGAGGAGCTTTGTGATCAATAGCACTACGCAAAACTTTATCATGCTGTGTGCAGTCAGGGATCCATGCTCGCAGTAGTTCATCAGTCCCAAGAAGCTCTGCATCTGTCTGAGGTCCTAAAAACCTTGTGACAAGCTGTACTTGGTCCTTATGTTTACATTGTGAATGAAAGTGTGTGTGTGTGTGTGTGTGTGTGTATGAGAGTGTATGAGAGTGTATGAGAGTGTGTGTGTGTGTGTGTGTGTGTGTGTATGAGAGTGTATGAGAGTGTATGAGAGTGTGTGTGTGTGTGTGAGAGAGTGTGTGTGTGTGTGTGTGAGTGTGTGTGTGTGTGAGTGAGTGAGTGTGTGTGTGTGTGTGTGTGTGTGTGTGTGTGTGTGTGTGTGTGTATGTGTGTGTATGAGAGTGTATGAGAGTGTGTGTGTGTGTGAGTGTATGAGAGTGTGTGTGTGTGTGTGTGTGTGAGTGTGTGTGTGTGTGTGTGTGTGTGTGTGTGTGTGTGTGTGTGTGTGTGTGTGTGTGTGTGTGTGTGTGTGTGTGTGTATGCAGGCACTAAAGCTGGCACTGATCCCATACTGGGTTGATCACCTGACACTAGTAAGAAATGGAGATCAGATCAGAGAGAAAATAAAGATTGGATTGGGTCTGATCCTGTAGCATAAAGATAGAAACTCTATTAAATACTAACTAAAGCACAAAGTAATACATGTGATTTGGACTCCTTCTGCTCTGGGCTTTTTCACATCAACTCCTCAGATCCTGTAGATAAACGTGTTCTCGGTTTGCAGACACGGAAATGCAGGAACACTGGAGTCTTCACACACAATTGTTCATCACCATCTAAATCTAGAAGAGAAAGAAGTGAATCAGTAACAGAAAACTAGAAGGAGGTGTTTGATGATCAGCAGCAGGTAATTATCTCTGCTTCAAGGAAACCAGGATTTGATTCCAGTGGATCATTTGTCCTTCAACATTTCTTCATGCTTATATAAAATCTTTGGTAGAACATTTAGTGAGAACAAATGAGAAGGTGCAGAAGATGGAAGAGGAACATGAGCAGATATTTGCATCACATCTTAAATGTTAATATTAAATATGCAGACTTCAAGAACAAGCTGAGGGGAATTTTACAGGAATGATAGAAGACACGGTGTGGACCCAGTCAACATGTCCATGTGGGCCCCACATGGGTTTTATCTGGATTATATGGGCATCACGTGGACATGGGGTCAGAGTGGGCATTTTAATGGGCTGAATGTCGGCCCCAGTTTAGTCAGGGTTGTGGGCCCCAGTTAGATTGCCCATTTTGTTTATTTGAGGGCCACATCTGGGCTATATTTAGCTATATTATTCAATTGATGATAAATTCAGTTGATATGTTTTTTGCATGTTTTATATGATCGAAACAAAAATTTTATATATTAACCATAACATAGTATGACCTTTAGTTAAAAAAAAATAAAAAAAATAAATAAATAAATGAAAATAAAGATTCGGTTGTGCAGCTCACAGAGTCTCTCATTGGCTCCTGTGTTCCCGAATTCTGATTCTGAAGAAACGGTCATCACTCACTACCACTGATAACCTGACCTGACCTGACCTGGATAACCTGACCTGACCTGACCTGACCTGGATAACCTGACCTGACCTGTCTGTGCAGTAAAGTGGAACAATTGCTGTGTTTGGCGCCACTAAGCTTTTTAAAGACAAAACATCATTATAAGAAACTTAAACTAATGTTGCAGTGGTCAGTTCATATTCAAGGTCCAAAGTGAACCAGTATGAATGTAATAATCGATCTGTGTTTAAGACCCCACTAATTATTATAAACATTAATCACAACAAAGCCTGAAATTCACCATATTGATGCATTGAACCTTTTGCATGGTATTGTGTCATTTTAACATCATTTACTCAGATCAGTTAACAGTTTGGGCAAATGGTGGATTAGAAGATGTTTACAACCTTGTGATTTTTAGTCTTTTTTTTTTGTTGACTGATAGTCTTATGCTCATGTAACTTGCATGCATACAAATAATGGGTTGTGCCCTGGTTGATGGTTGATGCCTGAAGCAGAACCATTTGCTGAACACTGTCAGTAAGAAAGAGCTGGAGAAAGCGCTTGGTAAATGGTTCACAAATGCAAGAGACAGAAGGCAACCGTGCTTTGAGAGCTCAGCGGGACCGTGATCGGAGGGCAGTACAGCCGGAAGTGTAAGTCATATAACCTATAGCTAGAGCTGCACAATTAATCATATTTTATCCCGATCACTGTTTTTGCCTCTGTTTAATTAAAGGAATTCTCCACCCTGAAATGAAAAATATCTTATAAATTACTGATCCTCAAGGCATCTATACAGTGTCTGAGAGCTCAACACACTGCAACTGAAGAAAACACATGCAAATAGAACAAACCACCAGCAAATTAAAAAAATAGGTTATCAGTTTGACAACACGTGCTGTAAACCCCCACACCGCAACCAAACACAGAAACACGCTGCAAATCCTCACAACACAACCAAACACAGAAACACGCTGCAAATCCTCACGACACAACCAAACACGGAAACACGCTGCAAATCCTCACGACACAACCAAACACAGAAACACGCTGCAAATCCTCACGACACAACCAAACACAGAAACATGTTGCAAATCACGACACAACCAAACACAGAAACACGCTGCAAATCCTCACGACACAACCAAACACGGAAACACGCTGCAAATCCTCACGACACAACCAAACACGGAAACACGCTGCAAATCCTCACGACACAACCAAACACGGAAACACGCTGCAAATCCTCACGACACAACCAAACACGGAAACACGCCACAAATCCTCACGACACAACCAAACACGGAAACACGCCACAAATCCTCACGACACAACCAAACACAGAAACACGCAAATCCTCACGACACAACCAAACACAGAAACATGTTGCAAATCCTCACGACACAACCAAACACGGAAACATGTTGCAAATCCTCACGACACAACCAAACGCGGAAACACGCTGCAAATCCTCACGACACAACCAAACACAGAAACACGCTGCAAATCCTCACGACACAACCAAACACAGAAACACGTTGCAAATCCTCACGACACAACCAAACACGGAAACATGCCGCAAATCCTCACAACACAACCAAACACGGAAACACACCGCAAATCCTCACAACACAACCAAATAGCACAGATCAGAAAATAAATGTTTCAAGGGGACCACAACGAGTGACAAACCCGTCTGGGACTGCTTATTGTTCAATTTCAAGATGTGTGTCACTGACCTGAAACGTGAGTTGTTTGTTTATTTTATCATTATTTGTTTATGAATCCTTGGCCTTTTGGATATTATCCTAAATAATCTGATGAAATACACAATTAACTGTAAAACGTTATTATGTTAACTGGCAAAGCCAAGGAATCATGATCAGGATGTTCAAATAAACAAATAACTCACCTTTCAGATCATCAACACCACCACTGATCAATAAACACTGATCAAGCGGTCCCGGGGTCGTCACCTGTTGGTGTTCCCATGAAACATGTATTTTGTGGTCTCTGCTGTTTGCAGTGTAAATGAATTGGTTGTGTTGTGAGGATTTGCAGGACGTTTCTGTATTTAGTTGTGTTGTGAGGATTTGCAGGTTGTGTTGTTTAACTGATGAAGATGTTTTATTAATTTGCTGGTGTTTTTTCTATTTGCGTATGTTTTCTTCAGTTGCAGTGTGTTGAACTTTCTGGTCCACCGTGATCCTGTGACTTACTTCTTTCAGCTGACCAGAATCATTGTTTAATCACTGGCTTTTGGTAATAGCCAAATATCCGTTTAAGAGTCAAGTTCAGACGCAAGGTTGATATTTTAATTGTTACATTCATAAGTTTTGGATTCCATGACTGGTCCCCGGCATAAGTTATTACTGTGTGAGGCAGAGGTGGAACAATTCACTGATGAGATTCTAGGATATGTCTTAACTAATGCATGATTTTTTGGATGCTGCTGTGAATATAGTATTTTAAAATGTACTAAATTGCCTTTTCTGTCTTCTCTTTCTTTACTGTTGTGTAGGTGTGCAGCCGAGGAATCTGCATAGACCTACCAAACACGGAAACACGCTGCAAATCCTCACAACACAACCAAACACGGAAACACGCTGCAAATCCTCACAACACAACCAAACACAGAAACATGTTGCAAATCCTCACGACACAACCAAACACAGAAACATGTTGCAAATCCTCACGACACAACCAAACACGGAAACACGCTGCAAATCCTCACGACACAACCAAACACAGAAACATGTTGCAAATCCTCACGACACAACCAAACACAGAAACATGTTGCAAATCCTCACGACACAACCAAACACAGAAACATGTTGCAAATCCTCACAACACAACCAAACACAGAAACATGTTGCAAATCCTCACGACACAACCAAACACAGAAACATGTTGCAAATCCTCACAACACAACCAAACACAGAAACATGTTGCAAATCCTCACAACACAACCAAACACAGAAACATGTTGCAAATCCTCACGACACAACCAAACACGGAAACACGCTGCAAATCCTCACGACACAACCAAACACAGAAACATGTTGCAAATCCTCACAACACAACCAAACACAGAAACATGTTGCAAATCCTCACAACACAACCAAACACGGAAACACGCTGCAAATCCTCACAACACAACCAAACACAGAAACACGCTGCAAATCCTCACGACACAACCAAACACAGAAACATGTTGCAAATCCTCACAACACAACCAAACACAGAAACATGTTGCAAATCCTCACGACACAACCAAACACAGAAACATGTTGCAAATCCTCACGACACAACCAAACACAGAAACATGTTGCAAATCCTCACGACACAACCAAACACAGAAACATGTTGCAAATCCTCACGACACAACCAAACACAGAAACATGTTGCAAATCCTCACGACACAACCAAACACAGAAACATGTTGCAAATCCTCACGACACAACCAAACACAGAAACATGTTGCAAATCCTCACAACACAACCAAACACAGAAACATGTTGCAAATCCTCACGACACAACCAAACACAGAAACATGTTGCAAATCCTCACGACACAACCAAACACGGAAACACGCTGCAAATCCTCACGACACAACCAAACACAGAAACATGTTGCAAATCCTCACGACACAACCAAACACAGAAACATGTTGCAAATCCTCACAACACAACCAAACACGGAAACACGCTGCAAATCCTCACGACACAACCAAACACAGAAACATGTTGCAAATCCTCACGACACAACCAAACACAGAAACATGTTGCAAATCCTCACGACACAACCAAACACAGAAACATGTTGCAAATCCTCACGACACAACCAAACACAGAAACATGTTGCAAATCCTCACGACACAACCAAACACAGAAACATGTTGCAAATCCTCACGACACAACCAAACACAGAAACATGTTGCAAATCCTCACGACACAACCAAACACAGAAACATGTTGCAAATCCTCACGACACAACCAAACACAGAAACATGTTGCAAATCCTCACGACACAACCAAACACAGAAACATGTTGCAAATCCTCACAACACAACCAAACACAGAAACATGTTGCAAATCCTCACGACACAACCAAACACGGAAACACGCTGCAAATCCTCACGACACAACCAAACACAGAAACATGTTGCAAATCCTCACAACACAACCAAACACGGAAACACGCTGCAAATCCTCACAACACAACCAAACACAGAAACATGTTGCAAATCCTCACGACACAACCAAACACAGAAACATGTTGCAAATCCTCACGACACAACCAAACACAGAAACATGTTGCAAATCCTCACAACACAACCAAACACAGAAACATGTTGCAAATCCTCACGACACAACCAAACACAGAAACACGCTGCAAATCCTCACAACACAACCAAACACAGAAACATGTTGCAAATCCTCACGACACAACCAAACACAGAAACATGTTGCAAATCCTCACGACACAACCAAACACAGAAACATGTTGCAAATCCTCACGACACAACCAAACACAGAAACATGTTGCAAATCCTCACGACACAACCAAACACAGAAACATGTTGCAAATCCTCACGACACAACCAAACACAGAAACATGTTGCAAATCCTCACAACACAACCAAACACGGAAACACGCTGCAAATCCTCACGACACAACCAAACACAGAAACATGTTGCAAATCCTCACAACACAACCAAACACAGAAACATGTTGCAAATCCTCACGACACAACCAAACACAGAAACATGTTGCAAATCCTCACAACACAACCAAACACGGAAACACGCTGCAAATCCTCACGACACAACCAAACACAGAAACACGCTGCAAATCCTCACGACACAACCAAACACAGAAACATGTTGCAAATCCTCACGACACAACCAAACACAGAAACATGTTGCAAATCCTCACGACACAACCAAACACGGAAACACGCTGCAAATCCTCACGACACAACCAAACACAGAAACATGTTGCAAATCCTCACGACACAACCAAACACAGAAACACGCTGCAAATCCTCACAACACAACCAAACACAGAAACATGTTGCAAATCCTCACGACACAACCAAACACAGAAACATGTTGCAAATCCTCACGACACAACCAAACACGGAAACACGCTGCAAATCCTCACGACACAACCAAACACAGAAACATGTTGCAAATCCTCACGACACAACCAAACACGGAAACACGCTGCAAATCCTCACAACACAACCAAACACAGAAACATGTTGCAAATCCTCACAACACAACCAAACACAGAAACATGTAGTAAATAACACTAATGTAGTAAATAACGCTAATGTGCTAAATGACTCTAATGTGCTAAATAACGCTAATTTGCTAAATAACGCAAATGTAGCAAATAACGCTAATGTAGTAAATAACGCTAATGTCCTAAATAACGCTAATGTAGTAAATACAGCTAATGTGCTAAATAACGCTAATGTAGCAAATAATGCTAATGTGCTAAATGACGCTAATGTAGCAAATAACGCTAATGTAGTAAATAACACTAATGTAGTAAATAACGCTGATGTAGTAAATAACGCTAATGTAGTAAATAATGCTAATGTGCTAAATGACGCTAATGTAGCAAATAACGCTAATGTGCTAAATAACGCTAATGTAGCAAATAATGCTAATGTGCTAAATGACGCTAATGTGCTAAATAACACTAATGTAGTAAATAACACTAATGTAGTAAATAACGCTAATGTGCTAAATAACGCTAATGTAGTAAATAACACTAATGTAAATAACACTAATGTAGTAAATAACACTAATGTAGTAAATAATGCTAATGTGCTAAATAACGCTAATGTAGTAAATAACACTAATGTAGTAAATAACACTGATGTAGTAAATAACACTAATGTAGTAAATAACACTGATGTAGTAAATAACACTAATGTAGTAAATAACACTGATGTAGTAAATAACACTGATGTAGTAAATAACACTAATGTAGTAAATAACACTGATGTAGTAAATAACACTGATGTAGTAAATAACTCTAATGTAGTAAATAACGCTGATGTAGTAAATAACTCTAATGTAGTAAATAACGCTGATGTAGTAAATAACACTGATGTAGTAAATAACTCTAATGTAGTAAATAACTCTAATGTAGTAAATAACGCTGATGTAGTAAATAACACTGATGTAGTAAATAACTCTAATGTAGTAAATAACTCTAATGTAGTAAATAACGCTGATGTAGTAAATAACTCTAATGTAGTAAATAACACTGATGTAGTAAATAACACTGATGTAGTAAATAACTCTAATGTAGTAAATAACTCTAATGTAGTAAATAACGCTGATGTAGTAAATAACTCTAATGTAGTAAATAACGCTGATGTAGTAAATAACTCTAATGTAGTAAATAACACTGATGTAGTAAATAACACTGATGTAGTAAATAACACTAATGTAGTAAATAACACTGATGTAGTAAATAACTGATGTAGTAAATAACACTAATGTAGTAAATAACGCTGATGTAGTAAATAACACTAATGTAGTAAATAACTCTAATGTAGTAAATAACGCTGATGTAGTAAATAACGCTGATGTAGTAAATAACACTGATGTAGTAAATAACGCTGATGTAGTAAATAACGCTGATGTAGTAAATAACACTGATGTAGTAAATAACACTAATGTAGTAAATAACGCTGATGTAGTAAATAACACTGATGTAGTAAATAACACTAATGTAGTAAATAACGCTGATGTAGTAAATAACACTAATGTAGTAAATAACGCTGATGTAGTAAATAACGCTGATGTAGTAAATAACTCTAATGTAGTAAATAACAATGTAGTAAATAACACTGATGTAGTAAATAACACTAATGTAGTAAATAACTCTAATGTAGTAAATAACGCTGATGTAGTAAATAACACTGATGTAGTAAATAACTCTAATGTAGTAAATAACACTGATGTAGTAAATAACTGATGTAGTAAATAACTCTAATGTAGTAAATAACACTAATGTAGTAAATAACGCTGATGTAGTAAATAACACTAATGTAGTAAATAACACTAATGTAGTAAATAACACTAATGTAGTAAATAACGCTGATGTAGTAAATAACACTGATGTAGTAAATAACACTAATGTAGTAAATAACACTGATGTAGTAAATAACACTAATGTAGTAAATAACGCTGATGTAGTAAATAACGCTAATGTAGTAAATAACTCTAATGTAGTAAATAACGCTGATGTAGTAAATAACACTAATGTAGTAAATAACGCTGATGTAGTAAATAACGCTGATGTAGTAAATAACGCTGATGTAGTAAATGACGCTGATGTAGTAAATAACACTGATGTAGTAAATAACACTGATGTAGTAAATAACTCTAATGTAGTAAATAACTCTAATGTAGTAAATAACGCTGATGTAGTAAATAACACTAATGTAGTAAATAACGCTGATGTAGTAAATAACACTAATGTAGTAAATAACGCTGATGTAGTAAATAACGCTGATGTAGTAAATAACACTGATGTAGTAAATAACGCTGATGTAGTAAATAACGCTGATGTAGTAAATAACACTGATGTAGTAAATAACACTAATGTAGTAAATAACACTGATGTAGTAAATAACACTGATGTAGTAAATAACACTGATGTAGTAAATAACTCTAATGTAGTAAATAACACTAATGTAGTAAATAACGCTGATGTAGTAAATAACACTAATGTAGTAAATAACACTAATGTAGTAAATAACGCTGATGTAGTAAATAACACTGATGTAAATAACACTGATGTAGTAAATAACACTAATGTAGTAAATAACACTGATGTAAATAACACTGATGTAGTAAATAACACTAATGTAGTAAATAACACTGATGTAAATAACACTGATGTAGTAAATAACACTGATGTAGTAAATAACACTGATGTAGTAAATAACGCTGATGTAGTAAATAACGCTGATGTAGTAAATAACGCTGATGTAGTAAATGACGCTGATGTAGTAAATGACGCTGATGTAGTAAATGACGCTGATGTAGTAAATAACTCTAATGTAGTAAATAACACTGATGTAGTAAACAACGCTGATGTAGTAAATAATGCTGATGTAGTAAATACACTGATGTAGTAAATAACTCTAATGTAGTAAATAACACTGATGTAGTAAATAACGCTGATGTAGTAAATAACACTAATGTAGTAAATAACACTGATGTAGTAAATAACACTGATGTAGTAAATAACACTAATGTAGTAAATAACACTGATGTAGTAAATAACACTGATGTAGTAAATAACACTGATGTAGTAAATAACTGATGTAGTAAATAACACTAATGTAGTAAATAACACTAATGTAGTAAATAACACTGATGTAGTAAATAACAATGTAGTAAATAACACTGAATGTAGTAAATAACATGTAGTAAATAACACCAATGTAGTAAATAACATGTAGTAAATAACATGTAGTAAATAACATTAATGTAGTAAATAACATTAATGTAGTAAATAATAACACTGAATGTAGTAAATAACATGTAGTAAATAACATTAATGTAGTAAATAACACTGATGTAGTAAATAACATTAATGTAGTAAATAACATGTAGTAAATAATAACACTGATGTAAATAACACTGTAGTAAATAACAATGTAGTAAATAACAATGTAGTAAATAACAATGTAGTAAATAACTGATGTAGTAACACTGATGTAGTAAATAACAATGATGTAGTAAATAACATTAATGTAGTAAATAACTGATGTAGTAAATAATAACACTGATGTAAATAACACTGATGTAAATAACACTGTAGTAAATAACACTGATGTAGTAAATACACTGATGTAGTAACAACACTAATGTAGTAAATAACACTAATGTAGTAAATAACACTGATGTAGTAAATAACACTGATAGTAAATAACACTGAATGTAGTAAATAATAACACTGATGTAGTAAATAACATGTAGTAAATAACTGATGTAGTAAATAACACTGATGTAGTAAATAACACTATGTAGTAAATAACACTGAATGTAGTAAATAACACTGATGTAGTAAATAACACTGATGTAAATAACACTATGTAGTAAATAACATGTAGTAAATAACTCTGATGTAGTAAATAACACTGATGTAGTAAATAACATGTAGTAAATAACTGATGTAGTAACACTGATGTAGTAAATAATAACACTGATGTAGTAACACTGATGTAGTAAATAACACTGATGTAGTAAATAACACTGATGTAGTAACACTGATGTAGTAATAACACTGATGTAAATAACACTGATGTAGTAATAACACTGATGTAAATAACACTATGTAGTAAATAATGATGTAGTAAATACACTGATGTAGTAAATAACATGATGTAGTAAATAACTCTGATGTAGTAAATAACACTGATGTAAATAACACTGTAGTAAATAACACTAATGTAGTAAATAATGATGTAGTAAATAACACTGAATGTAGTAAATAACACTAATGTAGTAAATAACACTGATGTAGTAAATAACTAATGTAGTAAATAATAACACTGATGTAGTAAATAACTAATGTAGTAAATAACACTGATGTAGTAAATAATAACACTGATGTAGTAAATAACTAATGTAGTAAATAACAATGATGTAGTAAATAACATGTAGTAAATAATGCTGATGTAGTAAATAACAATGTAGTAAATAACATGTAGTAAATAACACTGATGTAGTAAATAACACTAATGTAGTAAATAACACTGATGTAGTAAATAACTAATGTAGTAAATAACACTGATGTAGTAAATAACACTGATGTAGTAAATAACACTGATGTAGTAAATAACACTGATGTAGTAAATAACACTAATGTAGTAAATAACACTGATGTAGTAAATAATAACACTGATGTAGTAAATAACACTGATGTAGTAAATAACACTGATGTAGTAAATAACTGATGTAGTAAATAACTAATGTAGTAAATAACACTGATGTAGTAAATAACACTAATGTAGTAAATAACACTGATGTAGTAAATAACACTAATGTAGTAAATAACTCTAATGTAGTAAATAACACTAATGTAGTAAATAACACTGATGTAGTAAATAACACTGATGTAGTAAATAACACTGATGTAGTAAATAACACTGATGTAGTAAATAACACTGATGTAAATAACTCTGATGTAGTAAATAACACTGATGTAGTAAATAACACTGATGTAGTAAATAACACTGATGTAGTAAATAACACTAATGTAGTAAATAACACTGATGTAGTAAATAATAACACTGATGTAGTAAATAATGCTGATGTAGTAAATAATAACACTGATGTAGTAAATACACTGATGTAGTAAATAACACTGTAGTAAATAACATGTAGTAAATAACACTGATGTAGTAAATAACACTGATGTAGTAAATAACACTGATGTAAATAACACTGATGTAGTAAATAACACTAATGTAGTAAATAACACTGATGTAGTAAATAACACTGATGTAGTAAATAACTGCTAATGTAGTAAATAACACTAATGTAGTAAATAACACTAATGTAGTAAATAACACTGATGTAGTAAATAACACTAATGTAGTAAATAACTCTGATGTAGTAAATAACACTGTAGTAAATAACACTGATGTAGTAAATAACACTAATGTAGTAAATAACACTGATGTAGTAAATAACAATGATGTAGTAAATAACACTAATGTAGTAAATAACACTAATGTAGTAAATAACACTGATGTAGTAAATAACAATGATGTAGTAAATAACACTAATGTAGTAAATAACATGTAGTAAATAACTAATGTAGTAAATAACACTGATGTAGTAAATAACACTAATGTAGTAAATAACACTGATGTAGTAAATAACTAATGTAGTAAATAACATGTAGTAAATAACACTGATGTAGTAAATAACACTAATGTAGTAAATAATGCTAATGTAGTAAATAACATGATGTAGTAAATAACACTGATGTAGTAAATAACACTAATGTAGTAAATACACTGATGTAGTAAATAACTAATGTAGTAAATAATGCTGATGTAGTAAATAACACTAATGTAGTAAATAACACTGATGTAGTAAATAACACTAATGTAGTAAATAACACTGATGTAGTAAATAACAATGTAGTAAATAACACTGATGTAGTAAATAACACTGATGTAGTAAATAACACTGATGTAGTAACACTGATGTAAATAACACTGATGTAGTAAATAACACTGATGTAGTAAATAACACTGATGTAGTAAATAACACTAATGTAGTAAATAACACTGATGTAGTAAATAACAATGTAGTAAATAACTGATGTAGTAAATAATAACACTGATGTAGTAAATAACATGTAGTAAATAACATGATGTAGTAAATAACACTGATGTATTAAATAACACTAATGTAGTAAATAACATGTAGTAAATAACATGTAGTAAATAACACTAATGTAGTAAATAACATGTAGTAAATAACACTGATGTAGTAAATAACGCTGATGTAGTAAATAATAACACTGATGTAGTAAATACACTGATGTAGTAAATAACACTGATGTAAATAACACTGATGTAAATAACACTGATGTAGTAAATAACATTAATGTAGTAAATAACTCTAATGTAGTAAATAACATGTAGTAAATAACATGATGTAGTAAATAATGATGTAGTAAATAACATGTAGTAAATAACACTATGTAGTAAATAACATGATGTAGTAAATAACAATGTAGTAAATAATGATGTAGTAAATAACACTGATGTAGTAAATAACATGTAGTAAATAACTAATGTAGTAAATAACACTGATGTAAATAACACTATGTAGTAAATAACATGATGTAGTAAATAACAATGATGTAGTAAATAACATGTAGTAAATAACACTAATGTAGTAAATAACACTGATGTAGTAAATAACACCAATGTAGTAAATAACATGTAGTAAATAACATGTAGTAAATAACACTGATGTAGTAAATAACTCTGATCTATTAAATAATGCTAATGTAGTAAATAACTCTAATGTAGTAAATAACGCTAATGTAGTAAATAACAATGTAGTAAATAACAATGTAGTAAATAACACTGATGTAGTAAATAACACTAATGTAGTAAATAACATGTAGTAAATAACAATGATGTAGTAAATAACATGTAGTAAATAACACTAATGTAGTAAATAACACTGATGTAGTAAATAACACCAATGTAGTAAATAACATGTAGTAAATAACTGATGTAGTAACAACACTGATGTAGTAAATAACTCTAATGTAGTAAATAATGCTGATGTAGTAAATAACTCTAATGTAGTAAATAACGCTAATGTAGTAAATAACAATGTAGTAAATAACAATGTAGTAAATAACACTGATGTAGTAAATAACACTAATGTAGTAAATAACATGTAGTAAATAATGATGTAGTAAATAATGATGTAGTAAATACACTGATGTAGTAAATAACATTAATGTAGTAAAATAACCTAATGTAGTAAATAACATGTAGTAAATAACACTAATGTAAATAACACTATGTAGTAAATAACAATGTAGTAAATAACAATAATGTAGTAAATAATGATGTAGTAAATACACTAATGTAGTAAATAACTGATGTAGTAACAACACTGATGTAGTAAATAACACTGAATGTAGTAAATACACTGATGTAGTAAATAACTCTAATGTAGTAAATAACATGTAGTAAATAACATGTAGTAAATAACATTAATGTAGTAAATAATAACACTGATGTAGTAAATAACACTGATGTAGTAAATAACATGTAGTAAATAACACTGAATGTAGTAAATAACAATGTAGTAAATAACATTAATGTAGTAAATAATGATGTAGTAAATAACACTGATGTAGTAAATAACATGTAGTAAATAACAATAATGTAGTAAATAATGATGTAGTAAATAACACTAATGTAGTAAATACACTGATGTAGTAAATAACACTGATGTAAATAACACTGTAGTAAATAACGCTGATGTAGTAAATACACTAATGTAGTAAATAACACTGATGTAAATAACACTGAATGTAGTAAATAACACCAATGTAGTAAATAACACTGATGTAAATAACACTAATGTAGTAAATAACACTGAATGTAGTAAATAACTAATGTAGTAAATAATGATGTAGTAAATAACACTGATGTAGTAAATAACACTGATGTAGTAAATAACACTAATGTAGTAAATAATGATGTAGTAAATAACACTGATGTAGTAAATAACTAATGTAGTAAATAACACTGATGTAAATAACACTAATGTAGTAAATAACATGTAGTAAATAATGATGTAGTAAATAACATGTAGTAAATAACAATGATGTAGTAAATAACAATGTAGTAAATAACACTGATGTAGTAAATAACACTAATGTAGTAAATAACAATGTAGTAAATAATGATGTAGTAAATAACATGTAGTAAATAACACTGATGTAGTAACACTGATGTAGTAACACTGATGTAGTAAATAACACTGATGTAGTAACACTGATGTAGTAAATAACAATAATGTAGTAAATACACTGATGTAGTAAATAACATGTAGTAAATAACTGATGTAGTAAATAACACCAATGTAGTAAATAACATGTAGTAAATAACTGATGTAGTAAATAACAATAATGTAGTAAATAACATGATGTAGTAAATAACACTATGTAGTAAATAACAATGTAGTAAATAACACTGAATGTAGTAAATAACATTAATGTAGTAAATAACATGTAGTAAATAACTGATGTAGTAAATAATGATGTAGTAAATACACTGATGTAGTAAATAACATGTAGTAAATAACATGTAGTAAATAACATTAATGTAGTAAATACACTGATGTAGTAAATACACTAATGTAGTAAATAACACTGATGTAGTAAATAATGTAGTAAATAATGTAGTAAATAACATGATGTAGTAAATAACACTAATGTAGTAAATAACACTGATGTAGTAAATAACACTAATGTAGTAACACTGATGTAAATAACACTGATGTAAATAACACTAATGTAGTAAATAACATGTAGTAAATAACATGATGTAGTAAATAACTAATGTAGTAAATAATGTAGTAAATAATGCTAATGTAGTAAATACACTGATGTAGTAACACTGATGTAAATAACACTGTAGTAAATAACATGTAGTAAATAATGATGTAGTAAATAACTAATGTAGTAACACTGATGTAGTAAATAACACTGATGTAGTAAATAACACTAATGTAGTAAATAACACTGATGTAGTAAATAACACTGATGTAGTAAATAACACTAATGTAGTAAATAACACTGATGTAGTAAATAACACTGATGTAGTAAATAACTCTAATGTAGTAAATAACACTGATGTAGTAAATAACGCTAATGTAGTAAATAACACTGATGTAGTAAATAACTCTAATGTAGTAAATAACACTGATGTAGTAAATAACACTAATGTAGTAAATAACACTAATGTAGTAAATAACACTGATGTAGTAAATACACTAATGTAGTAAATAACACTGATGTAGTAAATAACACTAATGTAGTAAATAACACTGATGTAGTAAATAACACTAATGTAGTAAATAACACTAATGTAGTAAATAACACTAATGTAGTAAATAACACTGATGTAGTAAATAACACTGATGTAGTAAATAACAATGTAGTAAATAACACTGATGTAGTAAATAACACTGATGTAGTAAATAACACTAATGTAGTAAATAACACTGATGTAGTAAATAACACTGATGTAGTAAATAACACTGATGTAGTAAATAACACTGATGTAGTAAATAATGCTAATGTAGTAAATAACACTGATGTAGTAAATAACTCTAATGTAGTAAATAACACTGATGTAGTAAATAACACTAATGTAGTAAATAACACTGATGTAGTAAATAACACTAATGTAAATAACACTAATGTAGTAAATAACACTGATGTAGTAAATAACACTAATGTAGTAAATAACACTGATGTAGTAAATAACACTAATGTAGTAAATAACACTGATGTAGTAAATAACTCTAATGTAGTAAATAACTGATGTAGTAAATAACACTAATGTAGTAAATAACACTGATGTAGTAAATAACACTAATGTAGTAAATAACACTGATGTAGTAAATAACACTGATGTAGTAAATAACACTGATGTAGTAAATACACTAATGTAGTAAATAACACTGATGTAGTAAATACACTGATGTAGTAAATAACACTGATGTAGTAAATAACACTGATGTAGTAAATAACACTGATGTAAATAACACTGATGTAGTAAATAACACTGATGTAGTAAATAACACTGATGTAGTAAATAACACTAATGTAGTAAATAACACTGATGTAGTAAATAACACTAATGTAGTAAATAACACTGATGTAGTAAATAACACTAATGTAGTAAATAACACTGATGTAGTAAATAACACTGATGTAGTAAATAACACTAATGTAGTAAATAACACTGATGTAGTAAATAACACTGATGTAGTAAATAACTGATGTAGTAACACTGATGTAGTAAATAACACTGATGTAGTAAATAACACTGATGTAGTAAATAACACTAATGTAGTAAATAATGCTAATGTAGTAAATAACTGATGTAGTAAATAACACTGATGTAGTAAATAACTCTAATGTAGTAAATAACACTGATGTAGTAACACTGATGTAAATAACACTGAATGTAGTAAATAACTCTGATGTAGTAAATAACACTGATGTAGTAAATACACTGATGTAGTAACACTGATGTAGTAAATAACACTGTAGTAAATAACATGTAGTAAATAACGCTGATGTAGTAAATAACTCTGATGTAGTAAATACACTGATGTAGTAAATAATGATGTAGTAAATAACTGATGTAGTAACACTGATGTAGTAAATAACACTGTAGTAAATAACACTGATGTAGTAAATAACACTGATGTAAATAACACTGTAGTAAATAACAATAATGTAGTAAATACACTGATGTAGTAAATAACACTGATGTAGTAAATAACACTGATGTAGTAAATAACACTGATGTAGTAAATAACACTAATGTAGTAAATAACACTGATGTAGTAAATAACACTGATGTAAATAACACTAATGTAGTAAATAACACTGATGTAGTAAATAACACTGATGTAGTAAATAACACTGATGTAGTAAATAACACTGATGTAGTAAATAACACTGATGTAGTAAATAACACTGATGTAGTAAATAACTGATGTAGTAACACTGATGTAAATAACACTAATGTAGTAAATAACACTAATGTAGTAAATAACACTGATGTAGTAAATAACACTGATGTAGTAAATAACTGATGTAGTAAATAACACTAATGTAGTAAATAACACTGATGTAGTAAATAACACTGATGTAGTAAATAACACTAATGTAGTAAATAACACTGATGTAAATAACACTAATGTAGTAAATAACTGATGTAGTAAATAACACTGATGTAGTAAATAACTGATGTAGTAAATAACATGTAGTAAATAACATTAATGTAGTAAATAACACTGATGTAGTAACAACACTGATGTAGTAAATAACACTGATGTAGTAAATAACACTAATGTAGTAAATAACACTGATGTAGTAAATAACACTGATGTAGTAAATAACTAATGTAGTAAATAACACTGATGTAGTAAATAACACTGATGTAGTAAATAACGCTGATGTAGTAAATAACACTGATGTAAATAACACTGATGTAGTAAATAACTAATGTAGTAAATAACTAATGTAGTAACACTGATGTAGTAAATAACACTGATGTAGTAAATAACACTGATGTAGTAAATAACGCTGATGTAGTAACAACACTGATGTAGTAAATAACACTGATGTAAATAACACTGATGTAGTAAATAACACTGATGTAGTAAATAACACTGATGTAGTAAATAACACTGATGTAGTAAATACTGATGTAGTAAATAACACTGATGTAGTAAATAACACTGATGTAAATAACACTGATGTAGTAAATAACACTGATGTAGTAAATAACACTAATGTAGTAAATAACACTGATGTAGTAAATAACACTGATGTAGTAAATAACACTGATGTAGTAAATAACATGTAGTAAATAACACTGATGTAGTAAATAACACTGATGTAGTAAATAACGCTAATGTAGTAAATAACACTAATGTAGTAAATAACACTGATGTAGTAACAACACTGATGTAGTAAATAACACTAATGTAGTAAATAACACTGATGTAGTAAATAACACTAATGTAGTAAATAACGCTGATGTAGTAAATAACACTGATGTAGTAAATAACATGTAGTAAATAACACTGATGTAGTAAATAACGCTAATGTAGTAAATACTGATGTAGTAAATAACACTGATGTAAATAACACTGATGTAGTAACACTGATGTAAATAACACTAATGTAGTAACAACACTGATGTAGTAAATAACACTGATGTAGTAAATAACACTAATGTAGTAAATAACGCTGATGTAGTAAATAACACTAATGTAGTAAATAACGCTGATGTAGTAAATAACACTGATGTAGTAAATAACACTGATGTAGTAAATAACACTAATGTAAATAACACTAATGTAGTAAATAACACTGATGTAAATAACACTGATGTAGTAACAACACTGATGTAAATAACACTGATGTAGTAAATAACACTAATGTAGTAAATAACGCTGATGTAGTAAATAACACTAATGTAGTAAATAACACTGATGTAGTAAATAACACTGATGTAGTAAATAACACTGATGTAGTAAATAACACTAATGTAAATAACACTGTAGTAAATAACTAATGTAGTAAATAACACTGATGTAGTAACACTGATGTAGTAAATAACGCTGATGTAGTAAATAACACTGATGTAAATAACACTAATGTAGTAAATAACTAATGTAGTAAATAACACTAATGTAGTAAATAACACTATGTAGTAAATAACGCTGATGTAGTAAATAATGATGTAGTAAATAACTGATGTAGTAAATAATGATGTAGTAAATAATGCTAATGTAGTAAATAACACTATGTAGTAAATAACACTGATCTATTAAATAATGCTAATGTAGTAAATAACATTAATGTGGTAAATAACACTGATGTAGTAAATAACCTGATGTAGTAAATACTGATGTAGTAAATAACGCTGATGTAGTAAATAACATGATGTAGTAAATAACACTGATGTAGTAAATAACACTGTAGTAAATAACATTAATGTAGTAAATAACGCTGATGTAGTAAATAACTCTAATGTAGTAAATAACATTAATGTAGTAAATACTGATGTAGTAACAACACTGATGTAGTAAATAACATGTAGTAAATAACATGTAGTAAATAACAATGTAGTAAATACACTGATGTAGTAAATAACTCTAATGTAGTAAATAACATGTAGTAAATAACTAATGTAGTAAATAACATGATGTAGTAAATACTGATGTAGTAAATAACATGTAGTAAATAACAATGTAGTAAATAACACTGTAGTAAATAACTCTGATGTAGTAAATACACTGATGTAGTAACACTGATGTAGTAAATAATGCTAATGTAGTAAATAACAATGTAGTAAATAACTCTAATGTAGTAAATACTGATGTAGTAACACTGATGTAAATAACACTGTAGTAAATAACATTAATGTAGTAAATAACTCTGATGTAGTAAATAACACTGATCTATTAAATAATGCTAATGTAGTAAATAAATAACACTGATGTAGTAACAACACTGATGTAGTAAATAAATAACACTGATGTAGTAAATAACAATGTAGTAAATACACTGATGTAGTAAATAACATGTAGTAAATAACACTATGTAGTAAATAACTAATGTAGTAAATAACATGATGTAGTAAATACTGATGTAGTAAATAACATGTAGTAAATAACAATGTAGTAAATAACACTGTAGTAAATAACTCTGATGTAGTAAATACACTGATGTAGTAACACTGATGTAGTAAATACTGATGTAGTAAATAACACCAATGTAGTAAATAACTCTAATGTAGTAAATACTGATGTAGTAACACTGATGTAAATAACACTGTAGTAAATAACATTAATGTAGTAAATAACTCTGATGTAGTAAATACTGATGTAGTAAATAACATTAATGTAGTAAATAACACATGTAGTAAATAACTCTAATGTAGTAAATAACACATGTAGTAAATAACATTAATGTAGTAAATAACACATGTAGTAAATAACTAATGTAGTAAATAACTCTGATGTAGTAAATAACAATGTAGTAAATACTGATGTAGTAAATAATGCTAATGTAGTAAATAACATGTAGTAAATAATGATGTAGTAAATAACACATGTAGTAAATAACAATGTAGTAAATAACAATGATGTAGTAAATAACTAATGTAGTAAATAACATGTAGTAAATAACATGTAGTAAATAACGCTGATGTAGTAAATAACACCAATGTAGTAAATAACACCAATGTAGTAAATAACCTAATGTAGTAAATAAATAACACTGATGTAGTAACAACACTGATGTAGTAAATAACATGTAGTAAATAACAATAATGTAGTAAATAACTCTGATCTATTAAATAATGCTAATGTAGTAAATAACAATGTAGTAAATAACTCTGATGTAGTAAATAACACATGTAGTAAATAACATGTAGTAAATAACACATGTAGTAAATAACTGATGTAGTAACACTGATGTAGTAACACTGATGTAAATAACACTGTAGTAAATAACACTGTAGTAAATAACCTGATGTAGTAAATACTGATGTAGTAAATAACACCAATGTAGTAAATAACATTAATGTAGTAAATAACTCTGATCTATTAAATAATGCTAATGTAGTAAATAACACTAATGTAGTAAATAACGCTAATGTAGTAAATAACACTAATGTAGTAAATAACTAATGTAGTAAATAACGCTAATGTAGTAAATAACGCTAATGTAGTAAATAACATGTAGTAAATAACACTAATGTAGTAAATACACTGATGTAGTAAATAACTAATGTAGTAAATAATGCTAATGTAGTAAATAACTAATGTAGTAAATAACGCTAATGTAGTAAATAACACTAATGTAGTAAATAACACTGATGTAGTAAATAACACTAATGTAGTAAATAATGCTAATGTAGTAAATAACTAATGTAGTAAATAACTAATGTAGTAAATAACACTAATGTAGTAAATAATGCTAATGTAGTAAATAACGCTAATGTAGTAAATAACACTGTAGTAAATAACACTAATGTAAATAACACTAATGTAAATAACACTAATGTAGTAAATAACACTGATGTAGTAAATAACACTGATGTAGTAAATAACACTGATGTAAATAACACTGATAGTAAATAACACTGATGTAGTAAATAACACTAATGTAGTAAATAACACTGATGTAGTAAATAACACTAATGTAGTAAATAACTGATGTAGTAAATAACACTAATGTAGTAAATAACACTGATGTAGTAAATAACACTGATGTAAATAACACTAATGTAGTAAATAACACTGTAGTAAATAACACTGATGTAGTAAATAACACTAATGTAGTAAATAACACTGATGTAGTAAATAACACTAATGTAGTAAATAACACTGATAGTAAATAACACTGATGTAGTAAATAACCTAATGTAGTAAATAACTCTAATGTAGTAAATAACACTGATGTAGTAAATAACACTGATGTAGTTAATAACTCTAATGTAGTAAATAACTCTAATGTAGTAAATAACACTGATGTAGTAAATAACTCTGATGTAGTAAATAACACTGATAGTAAATAACACTGATGTAGTAAATAACACTAATGTAGTAAATAACTCTAATGTAGTAAATAACTGATGTAGTAAATAACACTAATGTAGTAAATAACACTGATGTAGTAAATAATGCTAATGTAGTAAATATAACTCTGATCTATTAAATAATGCTAATGTAGTAAATAACACTAATGTAGTAAATAACACTGATGTAGTAAATAAATAACACTGATGTGGTAAATAACACTGATGTAGTAAATAACACTGATGTAGTAAATAACACTAATGTAGTAAATAACTCTAATGTAGTAAATAACACTGATGTAGTAAATAACTGATGTAGTAAATAACACTGATGTAGTAAATAACACTGATGTAGTAAATAACACTGATGTAGTAAATAACACTGTAGTAAATAACACTGATGTAGTAAATAACACTGATGTAGTAAATAACACTGATGTAGTAAATAACACTAATGTAAATAACACTGATGTAGTAAATAACACTAATGTAGTAAATAACTGATGTAGTAAATAACACTGATGTAGTAAATAACACTAATGTAGTAAATAACACTGATGTAGTAAATAACTAATGTAGTAAATAACACTAATGTAGTAAATAACTGATGTAGTAAATAACACTGATGTAGTAAATAACAATAATGTAGTAAATAACACTGATGTAGTAAATAACACTGATGTAGTAAATAACACTAATGTAGTAAATAACTAATGTAGTAAATAACACTGATGTAGTAAATAACACTGATGTAGTAAATAACACTAATGTAGTAAATAACTGATGTAGTAAATAACACTGATGTAGTAAATAACACTGATGTAGTAAATAACACTAATGTAGTAAATAACACTGATGTAGTAAATAACACTAATGTAGTAAATAACACTGTAGTAAATAACTAATGTAGTAAATAACACTAATGTAGTAAATAACACTGATGTAGTAAATAACACTAATGTAGTAAATAACACTGATGTAGTAAATAACACTGATGTAGTAAATAACTGATGTAGTAAATAACACTGTAGTAAATAACACTGATGTAGTAAATAACACTGATGTAGTAAATAACACTAATGTAGTAAATAACACTAATGTAGTAAATAACACTGATGTAGTAAATAACACTGATGTAGTAAATAACACTGATGTAGTAAATAACACTAATGTAGTAAATAACACTGATGTAGTAAATAACACTGATGTAGTAAATAACACTGATGTAGTAAATAACACTGTAGTAAATAACACTGATGTAGTAAATAACACTGTAGTAAATAACACTAATGTAGTAAATAACAATGTAGTAAATAACACTGATGTAGTAAATAACACTGTAGTAAATAACTAATGTAGTAAATAACACTAATGTAGTAAATAACACTGATGTAGTAAATAACACTAATGTAGTAAATAACACTAATGTAGTAAATAACACTGTAGTAAATAACACTGATGTAAATAACACTGATGTAGTAAATAACACTAATGTAGTAAATAACACTGATGTAAATAACACTGATGTAGTAAATAACACTAATGTAGTAAATAACACTGATGTAAATAACACTGATGTAGTAAATAACACTGATGTAGTAAATAACACTGATGTAGTAAATAACTGATGTAGTAAATAACTGATGTAGTAAATAACACTGATGTAGTAAATAACTGATGTAGTAAATAACACAATGTAGTAAATAACACTGATGTAGTAAATAACTCTAATGTAGTAAATAACTGATGTAGTAACAACACTGATGTAGTAAATAACTGATGTAGTAAATAACACTGTAGTAAATAACTCTAATGTAGTAAATAACACTGATGTAGTAAATAACTGATGTAGTAAATAACACTGTAGTAAATAACACTGATGTAGTAAATAACACTGATGTAGTAAATAACACTAATGTAGTAAATAACACTGATGTAGTAAATAACACTAATGTAGTAAATAACACTGATGTAGTAAATAACACTAATGTAGTAAATAACACTAATGTAGTAAATAACACTAATGTAGTAAATAACACTGATGTAGTAAATAACTAATGTAGTAAATAACTAATGTAGTAACAACACTGATGTAGTAAATAACACTAATGTAAATAACACTGTAGTAAATAACAATGTAGTAAATAACACTAATGTAAATAACACTGATGTAAATAACACTATGTAGTAAATAACACTAATGTAAATAACACTAATGTAAATAACACTGTAGTAAATAACACTGTAGTAAATAACAATAATGTAGTAAATAACACTGATGTAAATAACACTATGTAGTAAATAACACTGATGTAGTAAATAACACTGATGTAGTAAATAACACCAATGTAGTAAATAACAATGATGTAGTAAATAACAATGTAGTAAATAACACCAATGTAGTAAATAATGCTAATGTAGTAAATAACATGTAGTAAATAACATGTAGTAAATAACAATGTAGTAAATAACACTAATGTAAATAACACTAATGTAAATAACACTGTAGTAAATAACACTGATGTATTAAATAACACTAATGTAGTAAATAACACTGATGTAAATAACACTATGTAGTAAATAACACTGATGTAGTAAATAACACTGATGTAGTAAATAACACCAATGTAGTAAATAACAATAATGTAGTAAATAACAATGTAGTAAATAACACCAATGTAGTAAATAATGCTAATGTAGTAAATAACATGTAGTAAATAACATGTAGTAAATAACACTAATGTAGTAAATAACACCAATGTAGTAAATAACATGTAGTAAATAACATTAATGTAGTAAATAACTGATGTAGTAAATAACTGATGTAGTAACACTGATGTAAATAACACTGATGTAGTAAATAACACTAATGTAAATAACACTGATGTAGTAAATAACAATGTAGTAAATACTAATGTAGTAAATAACTAATGTAGTAACAACACTAATGTAGTAAATAACATGTAGTAAATAACACTGAATGTAGTAAATAACAATAATGTAGTAAATAACACTAATGTAAATAACACTGTAGTAAATAACACTGATGTAAATAACACTGTAGTAAATAACAATGTAGTAAATAACAATGATGTAGTAAATAACACTGATGTAGTAAATAACACTAATGTAGTAAATAACACTGATGTAAATAACACTAATGTAAATAACACTGATGTATTAAATAACACTAATGTAAATAACACTATGTAGTAAATAACAATAATGTAGTAAATAACACTAATGTAAATAACACTAATGTAAATAACACTAATGTAGTAAATAACACTGATGTAGTAAATAACACTGAATGTAGTAAATAACATGTAGTAAATAACACTAATGTAAATAACACTGAATGTAGTAAATAACATGTAGTAAATAACATGATGTAGTAAATAACACTGATGTAGTAAATAACACTGATGTAGTAAATAACACTAATGTAGTAAATAACATGTAGTAAATAATGCTAATGTAGTAAATACTAATGTAGTAACAACACTAATGTAGTAACAACACTGATGTAGTAAATAATGCTAATGTAGTAAATACTAATGTAGTAAATAACACTGATCTATTAAATAATGCTAATGTAGTAAATAACACTGTAGTAAATAACACTAATGTAAATAACACTGAATGTAGTAAATAACACTGTAGTAAATAACACTGATGTAGTAAATAACATGTAGTAAATAACACTGATGTAGTAAATAACTCTAATGTAGTAAATAATGCTAATGTAGTAAATACACTGATGTAGTAAATATCTCTAATGTAGTAAATAACACTATGTAGTAAATAACACTAATGTAGTAAATAACTGATGTAGTAAATAACAATGTAGTAAATACTAATGTAGTAAATACTAATGTAGTAACACTGATGTAGTAAATAATGCTAATGTAGTAAATAACACTAATGTAGTAAATAACACTGATGTAGTAAATAACACTGATGTAGTAAATACTAATGTAGTAAATAACACTAATGTAGTAAATAACGCTAATGTAGTAAATAACACTGATGTAGTAAATAACACTAATGTAGTAAATAACACTGATCTATTAAATAATGCTAATGTAGTAAATAACACTGATGTAGTAAATAACACTAATGTAGTAAATAACAATGATGTAGTAAATAACACTAATGTAGTAAATAACACTGATGTAGTAAATAACAATATGTAGTAAATAACTGATGTAGTAACACTGATGTAGTAACACTGATGTAGTAAATAATAACACTGATGTAGTAAATAACACTGAATGTAGTAAATAACATGTAGTAAATAACTGATGTAGTAAATAATGATGTAGTAAATAACACAATGTAGTAAATACACTGATGTAGTAAATAACACTATGTAGTAAATAACAATAATGTAGTAAATAATGCTAATGTAGTAAATAACACTAATGTAGTAAATAACTCTAATGTAGTAAATAATGATGTAGTAAATAACATGTAGTAAATAACAATAATGTAGTAAATAATGATGTAGTAAATAACACTGATGTAAATAACACTAATGTAGTAACAACACTAATGTAGTAAATAACTAATGTAGTAACACTGATGTATTAAATAACACTGATGTAGTAAATAACATGTAGTAAATAACTAATGTAGTAACAACACTGATGTAAATAACACTGATGTAGTAAATAACATGTAGTAAATAATGATGTAGTAAATAACAATAATGTAGTAAATAACTAATGTAGTAAATAACATGTAGTAAATAACATGTAGTAA
Organism: Silurus meridionalis; assembly: GCF_014805685.1. Taxonomy (NCBI): domain Eukaryota; kingdom Metazoa; phylum Chordata; class Actinopteri; order Siluriformes; family Siluridae; genus Silurus; species Silurus meridionalis. The sequence continues at coordinate 211,739 of NC_060893.1, forward strand.
ATAACACTGATGTAGTAAATAACAATGTAGTAAATAACACTGATGTAGTAAATACACTAATGTAGTAAATAACACTGATGTAGTAAATAACATGTAGTAAATAACAATGTAGTAAATAATAACACTGATGTAAATAACACTAATGTAAATAACACTATGTAGTAAATAACTAATGTAGTAAATAACACTAATGTAGTAAATAATGATGTAGTAAATAACATGTAGTAAATAACATGTAGTAAATAACATGTAGTAAATAACATGTAGTAAATAACCTAATGTAGTAAATAACACTAATGTAGTAAATAACACTAATGTAGTAAATAACATGTAGTAAATAACTGATGTAGTAAATAACAATGTAGTAAATAATAACACTGATGTAGTAAATAACACCAATGTAGTAAATAACAATGTAGTAAATAACAATAATGTAGTAAATAACACTGATGTAAATAACACTGAATGTAGTAAATAACACTGATGTAGTAACACTGATGTAAATAACACTGATGTAAATAACACTGTAGTAAATAACACTATGTAGTAAATAACACTATGTAGTAAATAACAATGTAGTAAATAACATGTAGTAAATAATAACACTGATGTAAATAACACTGTAGTAAATAACATGTAGTAAATAACCTGATGTAGTAAATAACCTAATGTAGTAAATAACACACTGATGTAGTAATAACACTAATGTAGTAAATAACACTGATGTAGTAAATAACAATGTAGTAAATAACAATGTAGTAAATAACAATGTAGTAAATAACAATGTAGTAAATAACACTGATGTAGTAAATAACCTAATGTAGTAAATAACACTGATGTAGTAAATAACACTGATGTAGTAATAACACTGATGTAAATAACACTGATGTAGTAACACTGATGTAAATAACACTGTAGTAAATAACACTGATGTAGTAAATAACACTGATGTAGTAAATAACAATGTAGTAAATAACAATGTAGTAAATAACAATGTAGTAAATAACAATGTAGTAAATAACACTGATGTAGTAAATAACCTAATGTAGTAAATAACACTGATGTAGTAAATAACACTGTAGTAAATAACACTGATGTAAATAACACTGATGTAGTAACACTGATGTAAATAACACTGTAGTAAATAACACTGATGTAGTAAATAACACTGATGTAGTAAATAACACTAATGTAGTAAATAACACTGATGTAGTAAATAACACTAATGTAGTAAATAACAATGTAGTAAATAATGATGTAGTAAATAACACAATGTAGTAAATACACTGATGTAGTAAATAACACATGTAGTAAATAATGATGTAGTAAATACACTGATGTAGTAAATAACACAATGTAGTAAATACACTAATGTAGTAAATAATGATGTAGTAAATACACTGATGTAGTAAATACACTGATGTAGTAAATAACAATGATGTAGTAAATAACAATGTAGTAAATAACACTGATGTAGTAAATAACACTGATGTAGTAAATAACACTGATGTAGTAAATACTAATGTAGTAAATATAACTCTGATGTAGTAAATAACACATGTAGTAAATAACACAATGTAGTAAATAACTAATGTAGTAACAACACTGATGTAGTAACACTGATGTAGTAAATAACACTAATGTAGTAACACTGATGTAGTAACACTGATGTAAATAACACTGTAGTAAATAACTGATGTAGTAAATAACTGATGTAGTAAATAACACACTGATGTAGTAAATAATGATGTAGTAAATAACAATGTAGTAAATAACACAATGTAGTAAATAACACTGATGTAGTAAATAACACTATGTAGTAAATAACTCTGATGTAGTAAATAACTGATGTAGTAACACTGATGTAGTAAATAATGATGTAGTAAATAACACTGTAGTAAATAACACTGATGTAGTAAATAATGATGTAGTAAATAACGCTGATGTAGTAAATAACACTGTAGTAAATAACTGATGTAGTAACACTGATGTAGTAAATAACTAATGTAGTAAATACACTAATGTAGTAAATAACACTATGTAGTAAATAACACTGTAGTAAATAACACTGTAGTAAATAACAATAATGTAGTAAATAACACTGATGTAGTAAATAACACTATGTAGTAAATAACATGATGTAGTAAATAACACATGTAGTAAATAATGATGTAGTAAATAACACACTGATGTAGTAAATAACACTGATGTAGTAACACTGATGTAGTAAATACACTGATGTAGTAAATAACACACTGATGTAGTAAATAACTAATGTAGTAAATAACAATGTAGTAAATAACTAATGTAGTAAATACACTGATGTAGTAAATAACTAATGTAGTAAATAACAATGATGTAGTAAATACACTAATGTAGTAAATAACACTGATGTATTAAATAATGCTAATGTAGTAAATAACATTAATGTAGTAAATAACTAATGTAGTAACACTGATGTAGTAACAACACTAATGTAGTAAATAACACTGATGTAAATAACACTGATGTAGTAAATAACACTGATGTAGTAAATAACAATAATGTAGTAAATAACACACTGATGTAGTAAATACACTAATGTAGTAAATAACACTGATGTAGTAAATAACTCTAATGTAGTAAATAACACTGATGTAAATAACACTAATGTAGTAAATAACACTGATGTAGTAAATAACACTGATGTAGTAAATAACACTGATGTAGTAACACTGATGTAAATAACACTGATGTAGTAAATAACTGATGTAGTAAATAACAATAATGTAGTAAATAACAATAATGTAGTAAATAATAACACTGATGTAAATAACACTGTAGTAAATAACTGATGTAGTAAATACACTAATGTAGTAAATAACACTGATGTAGTAAATAACTCTAATGTAGTAAATAACACTGATGTAAATAACACTAATGTAGTAAATAACACTGATGTAGTAAATAACACTGATGTAGTAAATAACACTGATGTGTAAATAACACTGTAGTAAATAACACTGATGTAGTAAATAACTGATGTAGTAAATAACAATAATGTAGTAAATAACTGATGTAGTAACACTGATGTAGTAACACTGATGTAGTAACACTGATGTAGTAAATAACTGATGTAGTAACACTGATGTAGTAACACTGATGTAGTAAATAACTAATGTAGTAAATAACACTGTAGTAAATAACATGATGTAGTAAATAACTAATGTAGTAACACTGATGTAGTAAATAACAATGTAGTAAAATAACCTGATGTAGTAAATACACTGATGTAGTAAATAACACTGATGTAGTAAATAACAATAATGTAGTAAAATAACCTGATGTAGTAAATACACTGATGTAGTAAATAACACTGATGTAGTAAATAACACTGATGTAGTAAATAACTGATGTAGTAAATAACTGATGTAGTAAATAACACTGATGTAGTAAATAACACACTGATGTAGTAAATAACACTGATGTAGTAAATAACACTGATGTAGTAAATAACACTGTAGTAAATAACATGTAGTAAAATAACCTGATGTAGTAAAATAACCTGATGTAGTAAATAACACTGATGTAGTAAATAACACATGTAGTAAATAACACTGATGTAGTAAATAACTAATGTAGTAAATAACACTGATGTAGTAAATAACACATGTAGTAAATAACACTGATGTAGTAAATAACACTAATGTAGTAAATAACACTGATGTAGTAAATAACATGTAGTAAATAACACTATGTAGTAAATAACAATGTAGTAAATAACACTAATGTAGTAAATAACACATGTAGTAAATAACACTGATGTAGTAAATAATGCTAATGTAGTAAATAACACTGTAGTAAATAACTGATGTAGTAAATAACACTGATGTAGTAAATAACACTGATGTAGTAAATAACTGATGTAGTAAATAACTAATGTAGTAAATAACACATGTAGTAAATAACATGATGTAGTAAATAACACTAATGTAGTAAATAACACTGATGTAGTAAATAACTGATGTAGTAAATAACACTGATGTAGTAAATAACACTGATAGTAAATAACACTGATGTAGTAAATAACACTGATGTAGTAAATAACACTAATGTAGTAAATAACTGATGTAGTAAATAACTGATGTAGTAAATAACACTGATGTAGTAAATAACACTGATGTAGTAAATAACACTGATGTAGTAAATAACACTGATGTAAATAACTCTGATGTAGTAAATAACACTGATGTAGTAAATAACACTGATGTAGTAAATAACTGATGTAGTAAATAACCTGATGTAGTAAATAACACTGATGTAGTAAATAACACTGATGTAAATAACACTGATGTAGTAAATAACACTGATGTAGTAAATACACTGATGTAGTAAATAACTGATGTAGTAAATAACACTGATGTAGTAAATAACACTGATGTAGTAAATAACACTGATGTAAATAACTCTGATGTAGTAAATAACACTGATGTAGTAAATAACGCTAATGTAGTAAATAACACTAATGTAGTAAATAACACTGATGTAGTAAATAACACACTGATGTAGTAAATAACACTGATGTAGTAAATAACCTGATGTAGTAAATAACTAATGTAGTAAATAACACTATGTAGTAAATAACACTGATGTAGTAAATAACACTGATGTAGTAAATAACACTAATGTAAATAACACTAATGTAGTAAATAACACTGATGTAGTAAATAACACTGATGTAGTAAATAACACTGATGTAGTAAATAACTGATGTAGTAAATACACTGATGTAGTAATAACACTGATGTAGTAAATAACTGATGTAGTAAATAACATGTAGTAAATAACACTGATGTAGTAAATAACTGATGTAGTAAATAACACTAATGTAGTAAATAACACTGATGTAGTAAATAACACTGATGTAGTAAATAACACTGATGTAGTAAATAACTAATGTAGTAAATAACACTAATGTAGTAAATAACACTGATGTAGTAAATAACTAATGTAGTAAATAACCTGATGTAGTAAATAACACTAATGTAGTAAATAACTGATGTAGTAAATAACACTAATGTAGTAAATAACACTGATGTAGTAATAACACTGATGTAGTAAATAACACTGATGTAGTAAATAACCTGATGTAGTAAATAACACTGATGTAGTAAATAATGATGTAGTAAATAACACTAATGTAAATAACACTGTAGTAAATAACCTGATGTAGTAAATAACACTGATAGTAAATAACACTGATGTAAATAACACTGTAGTAAATAACACTAATGTAGTAAATAACACTGATGTAAATAACACTGATGTAGTAAATAACACTGATGTAGTAAATAACACTGATGTAAATAACACTGTAGTAAATAACACTAATGTAGTAAATAACGCTGATGTAGTAAATAACACTGATGTAGTAAATAATGCTAATGTAGTAAATAACACAATGTAGTAAATAACACTGATGTAAATAACACTAATGTAGTAAATAACACTGATGTAAATAACACTGATGTAGTAAATAACGCTAATGTAGTAAATAACTGATGTAGTAAATAACACTGATGTAGTAAATAACACTAATGTAGTAAATAACACTGATGTAGTAAATAACACTGATGTAAATAACACTAATGTAGTAAATAACACTGATGTAGTAAATAACTGATGTAGTAAATAACACTGATGTAGTAAATAACACTGATGTAGTAAATAACACTGATGTAGTAAATAACACTGATGTAGTAACAACACTGATGTAGTAAATACACTGATGTAGTAAATAACTGATGTAGTAAATAACACTGATGTAGTAAATAACTGATGTAGTAAATAACACTGATGTAGTAAATAACACTGATGTAGTAAATAACACTAATGTAGTAAATAACACTGATGTAGTAAATAACACTGATGTAGTAAATAACCTGATGTAGTAAATAACACTGATGTAGTAAATAACACTGATGTAGTAAATAACTGATGTAGTAAATAACACTGATGTAGTAAATAACACTGATGTAGTAAATAACACTGATGTAGTAAATAACAATGTAGTAAATACACTGATGTAGTAAATAACACTGATGTAGTAAATAACTGATGTAGTAAATAACACTGATGTAGTAAATAACTGATGTAGTAAATAACACTGATGTAGTAAATAACTGATGTAGTAAATAACATGTAGTAAATAACCTGATGTAGTAAATAACACTGATGTAGTAAATAACACTGATGTAGTAAATACACTGATGTAGTAAATAACATGTAGTAAATAACACACTGATGTAGTAAATAACACTAATGTAGTAAATAACACTAATGTAGTAAATAACACTGATGTAGTAAATAACACTGATGTAGTAAATAACAGTAATGTAGTAAATAACACTAATGTAGTAAATAACACTGATGTAGTAAATAACACTAATGTAGTAAATAACACTGATGTAGTAAATAACTGATGTAGTAAATAACACTGATGTAGTAAATAACACTGATGTAGTAAATAACACATGTAGTAAATAAATGTAGTAAATAACACTGATGTAGTAAATAACACTGATGTAGTAAATAACACTGATGTAGTAAATAACTGATGTAGTAAATAACACTAATGTAAATAACACTGATAGTAAATAACACTAATGTAAATAACACTGTAGTAAATAACACTGATGTAGTAAATAACACTGATGTAGTAAATAACACTGATGTAGTAAATAACGCTGATGTAGTAGATAAATAACACTGATGTAGTAAATAACACTGATGTAGTAAATAACACTGATGTAGTAAATAACGCTGATGTAGTAAATAACACCAATGTAGTAAATAACTAATGTAGTAAATAACATTAATGTAGTAAATAACACTGATGTAGTAATAACACTGATGTATTAAATAACACTGATGTGGTAAATAACTGATGTAGTAAATAACACTAATGTAAATAACACTGATGTAAATAACACTAATGTAAATAACACTATGTAGTAAATAACACTGATGTAGTAAATAACACTGATGTAGTAAATAACACTGATGTAGTAAATAACGCTGATGTAGTAAATAACACTGATGTAGTAAATAACACTGATGTAGTAAATAACTGATGTAGTAAATAACTGATGTAGTAAATAACACCAATGTAGTAAATAACTAATGTAGTAAATAACACCAATGTAGTAAATAACACTGATGTAAATAACACTGATGTAGTAACACTGATGTAGTAACACTGATGTAGTAAATAACTGATGTAGTAAATAACTGATGTAGTAACAACACTGATGTAGTAACAACACTGATGTAGTAAATAACACCAATGTAGTAAATAACTCTAATGTAGTAAATAACACTAATGTAGTAACAACACTGATGTAGTAACACTGATGTAGTAACAACACTGATGTAGTAACAACACTGATGTAGTAAATAACACTATGTAGTAAATAACATGTAGTAAATAACGCTGATGTAGTAAATAACACTAATGTAAATAACACTAATGTAAATAACACTGATGTAGTAAATAACAATGATGTAGTAAATAACTAATGTAGTAAATAACAATGTAGTAAATAACAATGTAGTAAATAACAATGTAGTAAATAACAATGTAGTAAATAACAATGTAGTAAATAACAATGTAGTAAATAACTGATGTAGTAAATAACAATGTAGTAAATAACAATGTAGTAAATAACAATGTAGTAAATAACACTAATGTAAATAACACTAATGTAAATAACACTGATGTAGTAAATAACACCAATGTAGTAAATAACTCTAATGTAGTAAATAACACTATGTAGTAAATAATGCTAATGTAGTAAATAACACTAATGTAAATAACACTAATGTAAATAACACTATGTAGTAAATAACTCTAATGTAGTAAATAACTCTAATGTAGTAAATAACAATGTAGTAAATAACACCAATGTAGTAAATAACGCTGATGTAGTAAATAACACTGATGTAGTAACACTGATGTAGTAAATAACGCTGATGTAGTAAATAACACTATGTAGTAAATAACACTGAATGTAGTAAATAACTGATGTAGTAAATAACACTGATGTAGTAACACTGATGTAGTAACAACACTGATGTAGTAACACTGATGTAGTAAATAACATGTAGTAAATAACGCTAATGTAGTAAATAACGCTGATGTAGTAAATAACTGATGTAGTAACACTGATGTAGTAACACTGATGTAGTAACACTGATGTAGTAACACTGATGTAGTAACACTGATGTAGTAAATAACTCTAATGTAGTAAATAACTGATGTAGTAAATAACATGTAGTAAATAACACCAATGTAGTAAATAACTGATGTAGTAACACTGATGTAGTAACACTGATGTAGTAAATAACTCTAATGTAGTAAATAACTCTAATGTAGTAAATAACGCTGATGTAGTAAATAACTCTAATGTAGTAAATAACATGTAGTAAATAACTGATGTAGTAAATAACTAATGTAGTAACAACACTGATGTAGTAAATAACGCTGATGTAGTAAATAACACTATGTAGTAAATAACTAATGTAGTAAATAATGCTAATGTAGTAAATAACTAATGTAGTAAATAACACTGATGTAGTAACACTGATGTAGTAACACTGATGTAGTAAATAACACCAATGTAGTAAATAACACTGATGTAAATAACACTAATGTAGTAACACTGATGTAAATAACACTGATGTAGTAACACTGATGTAGTAACACTGATGTAGTAAATAACACTGAATGTAGTAAATAACTCTAATGTAGTAAATAACTCTAATGTAGTAAATAACACTATGTAGTAAATAACTGATGTAGTAAATAACAATGATGTAGTAAATAACTGATGTAGTAAATAACAATGTAGTAAATAATGCTAATGTAGTAAATAACACTAATGTAAATAACACTGATGTAAATAACACTATGTAGTAAATAACTCTAATGTAGTAAATAACACTGACCATCACACTCACATCACTGACCATCACTGACCATCATACTCACATCACTGACCATCACACTCATCACTGACCATCACACTCACATCACTGACAATCACTCATCACTGACCATCACACACTCGCATCACTGACGTCACACTCACATCACTGACCGTCACACACTCATCACTGACCATTACACTCACATCACTGACCATCACACACTCATCACTGACCATCACACACACATCACCGACCATCACACACTCTTTACTGACCATCACACTCACATCACTGACCATTACACTCATCACTGACCATCACTCATCACTAACCATCACACTCATCACTGACCATCACACTTACGTCACTGATCATCACACACTCGCATCACTGACCATCACACTCATCACTGACCATCACACTCACATCACTGACCATCACTCATCACTGACCATCACTCAACACTGACCATCACACACATCACTGACAATCACTCATCACTGACCATCACACTCACATCACTGACCATTACACTCATCACTGACCATCACTCATCACTGACTGTCACACTTACATCACTGACCATCACACATCACTGACAATCACTCATCACTGACCATCACATCACTGACCATCACACTCATCACTGACCATCATACTCACATCACTGACCATCTCTCATCACTGACCATCACTGACCATCACTCACATCACTGACCATCACCCTCACATCACTGACCATCACTGACCATCACACTCATCACTGACCATCACACTCACATCACTGACCATCACACACATCACTGACCATTACACTCATCACTGACCATCACTGACCATCACACTCACATCACTGACCATCACTCATCACTGACCATCACCCTCACATCACTGACCATCACACTCTTTACTGACCATCACATCACTGACCATCACACATCACTGACCATCACACTTATCACTGACCATCACACTCATCACTGACCATCACTGACCATCATACTCACATCACTGACCATCACTGACCATCACATCACTGACCATCACACTCACTGACCGTCACACTCACATCACTGACCATCACACTCACTGACCATCACACACTCAGCACTGACCATCACACACTCATTACTGACCATCACACTCACATCACTGACAATCACTCATCACTGACCATTACACTCACATCACTGACCATCACTCAACACTGACCATCACCCTCACATCACTGACCATCACACACTCATCACTGACCATCACTCATCACTGACCATCACACTCATCACTGACTGTCACACTTACATCACTGACCATCACACACTCTTTACTGACCATTACACTCATCAATGACCATCACAGTCATCACTGACCATCACTCATCACTAACCATCACTCATCACTAACCATCACACTCATCACTGACCATCACTCATCACTGACCATCACTCACTCGCATCACTGACCATTACACTCATCACTGACCATCACATCACTGACCATCACACTCATCACTGACCATCACTCATCACTGACCATCACACTCACATCACTGACAATCACTCATCACTAACCATCACTCATCACTGACCATCACTGACCATCACTGACCATCTCTCATCACTGACCATCACTGACCATCACACACTCAGCACTGACCATCACACACATCACCGACCATCACACACATCACTGACCATCACTGACCATCACACTCACATCACTGACCATCACACTCATCACTGACCATCACACTCATCACTGACCATCACACACATCACTGACCATCATACTCACATCACTGACCATTACACTCATCAATGACCATCACAGTCATCACTGACCATTACACTCACATCACTGACCATCACACTCTCATCACTGACCATCACATCACTGACCATCACACTCACAACACTGACCATCACATCACTGACCATCACATCACTGACCATCACTGACCATCACACTCATCACTGACCATCACACATCACTGACCATCACACACATCACTGACCATCACACTCACTGACCATCACACACACATCACCGACCATCACACACATCACTGACAATCACTCATCACTGACCATCTCTCATCACTGACCATCATACTCACATCACTGACCATCACATCACTGACCATCACTCATCACTAACCATCACACTCATCACTGACCATCACACTCAACACTGACCATCACACTCACTGACCATCACACTCATCACTGACCATCACTCATCACTGACCATTACACTCATCACTGACCATCTCTCATCACTGACCATCACTGACCATCACTCATCACTGACCATCACTCATCACTAACCATCACACTCATCACTGACCATCACACATCACTGACAATCACTCATCACTGACCATCACACTCATCACTGACCATCACTCATCACTAACCATCACACTCATCACTGACCATCACATCACTGACCATCACTGACCATCACTCAACACTGACCATCACTCATCACTGACCATCACACATCACTGACCATCACACTCACTGACCATCACTCATCACTGACCATCACATCACTGACCATCACTGACCATCACACTCTCATCACTGACCATCACACTCACATCACTGACCATCACTCATCACTGACCATCACACTTATCACTGACCATCACACTCATCACTGACCATCACTCAACACTGACCATCACTCACTCGCATCACTGACCATCACACACTCATCACTGACCATCACTCATCACTGACCATCACTCATCACTAACCATCACTC
>NC_060893.1:228474-253474 GCF_014805685.1 Silurus meridionalis
AGTCTCACTATTAGAGAATGTGTGTTACTGAGGAGCAGGTCATGTGACTCTCAGAGAGATGATCTTACGTCAGAGACTCCAGTTTACAGTGAGGATTCTCCAGTACAGCAGAGAGACAATTCACTCCTGAGTCTCCTACTTTATTCCCAGTCAGATCCAGTTCTCTCAGGTGTGAGGGGTTTGATCTCAGAGCTGAAGCGAGAGCAGCACAGCCTTCATCTGATACTCCACAATCACACAACCTGCAGATACACAATGACACACACTTCACTCTCTCAGTTTCTACACATTCTGTGTGTTTTGGAGTGTGTGGACGGATGGATGGATGTGTGGATGGATGGATGGATGGATGGATGGATGTGTGGATGAATGGATGGATGATAGCAGAAATATAAACAATAGATTGTGTAAATGAGAGAATTCAGATAAATAAACTGAATATTGAAACGTTTTTTTCAGTGACAAGAACAAGTCTGTTTCTTTAATGCAGTGTGTGTGTGTGCGTGTGGTCAATTAACACTAATTTAAACTAACAATCAAAAGTAAAAAACTAAAAGTAAAAAGTTCCTCCTCAGAACATTGATGCTGAACCTAAAAGCTCTGCTTCAGTCTCACTATTACAGGTTTTATTTCTCCAATAATAAAATTAATCAACTGCATTTTATTCTCTGCTTTTGACAAAATCTCAATCCTAAAATGCAGTGGAGAGGTTTATCATAGCACAGGGAGCTAGTTAAGGTGGTAAATGACCTGTTATTGGTCTGATCAGGTTTGTCTCTACTTGTTTTGACCTTGCAGCTTTTGACACCATTGATCACACTATAACTTCTAGACTTGAACGTTGTAGGAATAAAAAGTTCTCTGGCTCAGTCTTATTTATGATCGCTATCAGTTGTTGATGTAAATGGTGAGTTCTCCACACTCTATGAGGTAAAGTTTGGTGTTCCTCAAGGATCTGTCTTAGGCCCTTTTCTCATATATGCTGCCTCTGTGAAATCATTCATAAACATGGATTCCTTCCATTGCTATGCTGATGACACAGCTGTATATTTCAACAAAGCCAGATGGCGAGATCAGCTTAACAATGTGAGGGAGTAAAGGACATTAGACTGGATGAATAACTTTCTTCTGCTCAACTCAGATAAGACAGAATACTTTTACTAGGACACACATGCAGCTAGAAGCAAACTTTCCGATTATGCATCCCTGGATGGTGTTTCTGTTTCAACATGTGGCTGTCAAAAGATGTGATTATTGACAGTCTTTCCTGAGTCTCACGTGATAATATGAGGATCAGCTTCTTTCCTTAGAAATATTGCTAAATTAGAAATGTGTCGTTACAGGATGCAGAAAAACTAGTTGCTTTTGTTACAGATTGAAGTAACTGTGCACTTGGAGTGTTTACTGTCTGGTGTTGGGTAAGTGCAGAAATAAATCAGTTAGTTCAGAATGCAGCAGCAAGTCCTCACTAGATCTAGGAGATATGATCACCCCTGTTTTAATCATCCACTGCTCCAATTATCTCACACTGTTTATAAAATACTACTGTGACGATGCACTTAACGGTCTCGCACCACACTATCTGGTGAACTTCTGTACCAGTATGATCCTCCAGCCTACTTGCAAAGGTGCTGGCTATTTGTTGGTTCCTCAAATAATAGACTAAGGGGAGATCTCATAAACCCACAGTTGTGGAACAACCTTCCAACCAGTGTTACTCGGACACAGTCTCTCATTCAAGTGGTTGAAAACTTATTTATTTAGTCAAGTCTTTGATCAGTGATCTTAGGAAAGCAGATCTGGAGGGATCATGGATATGGAGTGTTTGGTGAACTGGATATTTGTATGCTGTCGTCCTCACACTTCATGGTTTGTTGATGTGGTGTGTGGGTGCTCTTAGAGATCTAATGTCTGTGTTACCTTCTGGTTCTCCACCAGTTCTGCCATAGCGAGTCTTGAGTCAAACTGCTCAGTGACATTCTTTCATACACCAATGAGACACTTAATAATCCATATCCTTCTCTTGTCATCTCTCTCTCTCTCTCTCTCTCTCTCTCTCTCTCTCTCTCTCTCTCTCTCTCTCTCTCTCTCTCTCTCTCTCTCTCTCTCTCTCTCTCTCTCTCTCTCTCTCTCTCTCTCTCTCTCTCTCTCTCTCTCTCTCTCTCTCTCTCTCTCTCTCTCTCTCTCTCTCTCTCTCTCTCTCTCTCTCTCTCTCTCTCTCTCTCTCTCTCTCTCTCTCTCTCTCTCTCTCTCTCTCTCTCTCTCTCTCTCTCTCTCTCTCTCTCTCTCTCTCTCTCTCTCTCTCTCTCTCTCTCTCTCTCTCTCTCTCTCTCTCTCTCTCTCTCTCTCTCTCTCTCTCTCTCTCTCTCTCTCTCTCTCTCTCTCTCTCTCTCTCTCTCTCTCTCTCTCTCTCTCTCTCTCTCTCTCTCTCTCTCTCTCTCTCTCTCTCTCTCTCTCTCTCTCTCTCTCTCTCTCTCTCTCTCTCTCTCTCTCTCTCTCTCTCTCTCTCTCTCTCTCTCTCTCTCTCTCTCTCTCTCTCTCTCTCTCTCTCTCTCTCTCTCTCTCTCTCTCTCTCTCTCTCTCTCTCTCTCTCTCTCTCTCTCTCTCTCTCTCTCTCTCTCTCTCTCTCTCTCTCTCTCTCTCTCTCTCTCTCTCTCTCTCTCTCTCTCTCTCTCTCTCTCTCTCTCTCTCTCTCTCTCTCTCTCTCTCTCTCTCTCTCTCTCTCTCTCTCTCTCTCTCTCTCTCTCTCTCTCTCTCTCTCTCTCTCTCTCTCTCTCTCTCTCTCTCTCTCTCTCTCTCTCTCTCTCTCTCTCTCTCTCTCTCTCTCTCTCTCTCTCTCTCTCTCTCTCTCTCTCTCTCTCTCTCTCTCTCTCTCTCTCTCTCTCTCTCTCTCTCTCTCTCTCTCTCTCTCTCTCTCTCTCTCTCTCTCTCTCTCTCTCTCTCTCTCTCTCTCTCTCTCTCTCTCTCTCTCTCTCTCTCTCTCTCTCTCTCTCTCTCTCTCTCTCTCTCTCTCTCTCTCTCTCTCTCTCTCTCTCTCTCTCTCTCTCTCTCTCTCTCTCTCTCTCTCTCTCTCTCTCTCTCTCTCTCTCTCTCTCTCTCTCTCTCTCTCTCTCTCTCTCTCTCTCTCTCTCTCTCTCTCTCTCTCTCTCTCTCTCTCTCTCTCTCTCTCTCTCTCTCTCTCTCTCTCTCTCTCTCTCTCTCTCTCTCTCTCTCTCTCTCTCTCTCTCTCTCTCTCTCTCTCTCTCTCTCTCTCTCTCTCTCTCTCTCTCTCTCTCTCTCTCTCTCTCTCTCTCTCTCTCTCTCTCTCTCTCTCTCTCTCTCTCTCTCTCTCTCTCTCTCTCTCTCTCTCTCTCTCTCTCTCTCTCTCTCTCTCTCTCTCTCTCTCTCTCTCTCTCTCTCTCTCTCTCTCTCTCTCTCTCTCTCTCTCTCTCTCTCTCTCTCTCTCTCTCTCTCTCTCTCTCTCTCTCTCTCTCTCTCTCTCTCTCTCTCTCTCTCTCTCTCTCTCTCTCTCTCTCTCTCTCTCTCTCTCTCTCTCTCTCTCTCTCTCTCTCTCTCTCTCTCTCTCTCTCTCTCTCAAAAATTCAGTCATAGGACAGTCTGACCGCAAAATGGCAGCAGGCATCATAAATGACCCAGCACATCAATTACGTTCCTTAACTTTACCATACCAGAGCCACAAAGTCTTAATGAAAGACCTGTAAACACTCATTTGATAAGTCAAAGTGAGTTCCTTAACCAAAACTTCCTCAAGTAACCAAAACAATGACTTTTACAAACCTATCAAACTGAAAGTCCCCACATTTTAAATAGTCCATGATAAAAAGAAGGAAGTCCTTTGAAATTCAATTGTTTGTGATCCGTAAATAGAGTTCTGTAGTCCAAGTCCATCGATCCTCTGTAATATGTTCTGAGCCACTTTCCTCCAAACTAGATCTTCAGGCCCAGTTAACAGTCTCTGGATAAACTGCAAGTGAAAAGTTGCAAGTCTACTAAACAGATGCACCAGACCTTGACCTCCTTCTTCCAGGCAAGAAAAGTACGCTTTGAGGGACCCAGTGAAGATCCCAAGTCCAGCGTTGCTTGTAATCTGAAAGCAGACGGAAGGAGGTCTACACACACCAATCTGTGCCACAATATTGAAGCAGCCAAATTGTTCATTATTAAAACACGTCCTCTAAAGAAAATGTGGATGAATCCACTTCCATTATTTTAACCTACCCTCTATTTTCAACCAGCCCAAACCAGTTCTTTCTTGTGTGACAGCATCTCCAATAAACACTCCTAGATATTTAAGACCTCCTTTTTCCAAGTTAACCCACCAGGTAATAACTGTGGTGCCTTCTCCCATTTTCCAACAATTAAGGCATCACTCTTACTCCAATTTATTTTAGCAGCAGATTTTCCAAACTCTTGAATGATTTTACTCAGTATTCATATCATTCTTATTCATCATCATTCCATCATCATAAGCTGATCTCTGATGTTGCAGATTAACATGAGGTAACAGTAGGTCTTCTATATTAGACCATCATTTGTTTAATAATGGTTCAATTGCTAAGGAGTAAAGCGTTCCAGAGAGTCACAACCTTGTCTGATGCCCATGTTAACTAAAAGGCAGACAAACCACCATTGATTTTAGCATACTTTCAATCTTAATAGAACACTTTACTGCTCCAATAAAACCTGGGCCAAAACCAAGAACATCAAGTTTCCAAAGATATTGGTGCTCAACCCTATCAAAAGCTTTTCCTGATCAATGGAGACCAACAGACCTACAGGCACACAATACATCTGGTCAGGATGTATGATGTCCCCATCACTTCCTTAATCTATTTGCCAGAGTTTTAGAAAATATTTTCAGATCGGAGCACAACAGGCTCACTGGTCTCCAGTTCTAATTTCCTGAAGGTCACCTTTCTTGGGTAGGAGAGTAATCACAGCTCTCCTACAGCTCACTGGTAAAAACCCCTCAGCTATGCTCTCATTGAGAACATCCAAGAGATCTTCACCCAACACCTCCCAAAAGGCTTTATGAAACTCAATTGAGAGCCCATCAAGTCCTGGACCTTTTCCACTCTCCATAATCTGCAATGGCTTCCATAGCTCTTGTGCACACAAAGGCTTCTTTAGTGCCTCCTTTGACTTTTTTGGAAGCTTCGGTAAACCTTGATGAAAACTTGCAGACATTTCCTCATCATCTTTATATTCACTCCCATACAGATCCTTCTAGAACCTTCCAGCCCGTTGTCTTATTTCAGACAGCACTGTAAGCTCCTGCCCGTTCTCTGATCACAATGAGTGAATGTATCTACTCTGCCATTATTTCTTTCCAAATGAAAAAAGAATTTGGATGGGGCATCCAGTGTTGGGGGTAACGCGTTACAAGTAACGCATGCGTTACGTAATAATATGACTTTTCTGGAGTAACGAGTAAAGTAGCGCGTTACTTTATAAATTTACACATTAATATCTGAGTTACTTTTTAAAAAAAGTAATGTGAGTTACTTTTCAGTTAAATTATTTTGCATAAAAAAAATAAATACTGAATTAAAATGAACGTAGTCACGTAGAATCACGCACTCATACGTGCAACATACTTCCAACAGAAGCTGGTCAGAAGCGGAGATGGCAAACCAGGGCATTACATTACTGTGATGGAAGTTCTTAAGATTCTTGGAAGATTCTTATTATTTTGAAATAGTCAAGGAAAAGGAGAAAGGAATTATGGTTAAGTGTAGATTATGTGTTGGTGAAAAGCTCTTGTCAACTGCAAAAAATACCACTTCAAAAATAAAAAATAAAATATCTGCATGCAAAGCACAGCACTACAGATGTGTGTTTGTGTGTGTGTGTGTGTGTGTGTGCAATGTTGCATATATGGAAATGAAGACAGAAATATAGAAAACTTTCGCCGACTTTCCACCACTGCAGATCTATGGACTGCTCAGAATAAAAGTTTTCTGTGGGAGACACATGTACGATGCCATCACAGCAGAGAGAGAGCAAATTCACAGCTCATTTGCTCTTTGTGGGAAGATAAACTGCCACGGTCACTGATAATAGCGCAAACTTTGTAAAAGCGTTCAGAATGTTTCAACCTGATGATGAAGTAGAGAATGATGCAGATGAGGACGAGGTCATATTTACGGAATTGTACGATGTTTTATGAGATGACAGCGAAAGGTATGTTCTCCCTCCACATCACCGGTGTGCAGCCCACATGTGTCTTTTGCCCTAATATAACTTATTTCTTAATGGCAATTATCTAGATTACACCTGTTACACCTGTAAGGCGTGAAAAAGATACAAGTAACGCAAAGTAATATAACATTACTTTCCATAAAAAGTAACTAAGTAATGTAATTAGTTACTTTTTTGGGGAGTAACTCAATATTGAAACGCATTACTTTTAAAAGTAACATTTCTCAACACTGGGGGCATCCATTTGTGTTCAGTTTTGGTAGCATGACCTGACCAATGCACCTTTTGCCTTCATGCCTAAAAGGTCTGCAAGAAACATCCTTTTGTACTTGAGCACATCAACACTATTTTGTTCTCCAGTAGACTCCAAAACTGTTTGCACCTCTACAAGTTCTTTCTTTTTTTGTGTAATATTTTTAGAGACATTGAAAGTATACTGTTGACATAATAACTTAATTTCAACTTTTCCATCATCCCACCATTGATTTTAGCATACTTTCAATCTTAATAGAACACTTTACTGCTCCAATAAAACCTGGGCCAAAACCAAGAACATCAAGTTTCCAAAGATATTGGTGCTCAACCCTATCAAAAGCTTTTCCTGATCAATGGAGACCAACAGACCTACAGGCACACAATACATCTGGTCAGGATGTATGATGTCCCCATCACTTCCTTAATCTATTTGCCAGAGTTTTAGAAAATTTTCAGATCGGAGCACAACAGGCTCACTGGTCTCCAGTTCTTAATTTCTTGAAGGTCACCTTTCTTGGGTAGTAGAGTAATCACAGCTCAGCTATGCTCTCAATGAGAACATCCAAGAGATCCTCACCCAACACCTCCCAAAAGGCTTTATGAAACTCAATTGAGAGCCCATCAAGTCCTGGACCTTTTCCACTCTCCATAATCTGCAATGGCTTCCATAGCTCTTGTGCACACAAAGGCTTCTTTAGTGCCTCCTTTGACTTTTTTGGAAGCTTCGGTAAACCTTGATGAAAACTTGCAGACATTTCCTCATCATCTTTATATTCACTCCCATACAGATCCTTCTAGAACCTTCCAGCCCGTTGTCTTATTTCAGACAGCACTGTAAGCTCCTGCCCGTTCTCTGATCACAATGAGTGAATGTATCTACTCTGCCATTATTTCTTTCCAAATGAAAAAAGAATTTGGATGGGGCATCCAGTGTTGGGGGTAACGCGTTACAAGTAACGTGCGTTACGTAATAATATGACTTTTCTGGAGTAACGAGTAAAGTAGCGCGTTACTTTATAAATTTACACATTAATATCTGAGTTACTTTTTAAAAAAAGTAATGTGAGTTACTTTTCAGTTAAATTATTTTGCATAAAAAAAATAAATACTGAATTAAAATGAACGTAGTCACGTAGAATCACGCACTCATACGTGCAACATACTTCCAACAGAAGCTGGTCAGAAGCGGAGATGGCAAACCAGGGCATTACATTACTGTGATGGAAGTTCTTAAGATTCTTGGAAGATTCTTATTATTTTGAAATAGTCAAGGAAAAGGAGAAAGGAATTATGGTTAAGTGTAGATTATGTGTTGGTGAAAAGCTCTTGTCAACTGCAAAAAATACCACTTCAAAAATAAAAAATAAAATATCTGCATGCAAAGCACAGCACTACAGATGTGTGTTTGTGTGTGTGTGTGTGTGTGTGTGTGTGTGCAATGTTGCATATATGGAAATGAAGACAGAAATATAGAAAACTTTCGCCGACTTTCCACCACTGCAGATCTATGGACTGCTCAGAATAAAAGTTTTCTGTGGGAGACACATGTACGATGCCATCACAGCAGAGAGAGAGAGCAAATTCACAGCTCATTTGCTCTTTGTGGGAAGATAAACTGCCACGGTCACTGATAATAGCGCAAACTTTGTAAAAGCGTTCAGAATGTTTCAACCTGATGATGAAGTAGAGAATGATGCAGATGAGGACGAGGTCATATTTACGGAATTGTACGATGTTTTATGAGATGACAGCGAAAGGTATGTTCTCCCTCCACATCACCGGTGTGCAGCCCACATGTGTCTTTTGCCCTAATATAACTTATTTCTTAATGGCAATTATCTAGATTACACCTGTTACACCTGTAAGGCGTGAAAAAGATACAAGTAACGCAAAAGTAATATAACGCATTACTTTCCATAAAAAGTAACTAAGTAATGTAATTAGTTACTTTTTTGGGGAGTAACTCAATATTGAAACGCATTACTTTTAAAAGTAACATTTCTCAACACTGGGGGCATCCATTTGTGTTCAGTTTTGGTAGCATGACCTGACCAATGCACCTTTTGCCTTCATGCCTAAAAGGTCTGCAAGAAACATCCTTTTGTACTTGAGCACATCAACACTATTTTGTTCTCCAGTAGACTCCAAAACTGTTTGCACCTCTACAAGTTCTTTCTTTTTTTGTGTAATATTTTTAGAGACATTGAAAGTATACTGTTGACATAATAACTTAATTTCAACTTTTCCATCATCCCACCATTGTTTTACATTTATAAAACTCTTTTTCTTTTATTTCAATTCCAAAATAAAACAAAAACGTCTTTAAACTTTGCATCACTCAACAAAGAGACATTAAAATGCCAATAGGAACTCTTTACCTTATATTTGATATAAACACAAATAACAATATCATGATCAGAAACCCCAGAAGGACTAATTACACAGCTCTTCACAATATTAAAATTATGTTTAAAACAGTAGAGTCGATCTAATCTAGCCAAAGAAATAACATTCTCTCAAGTGTGCAACCATGTATACTGTTTATCATTGTTGTTTAAATGTCTCCATATATCACACAGTTTATGAGTTTCAGTCAAAGTGCACATGGCACGGCTGGAAGCTACATGGGGCTCAGCGTGATTCTGATCTAATACACAATTCTCATTACAATTAAAATCACCACCTAAAAACACATTCATCTGAATTACAACTCTGCAAAATTCCATTAAGATCATGAAGAAAACAAACTCTCTCATTAGCATTATTAGGAGCATATACCGTATTATCTGGACTATAAGCCGCTACTTTTTTCCACACGCTTTGAACCCCGCAGCTTAAACAATGAAGAGGCTAATTTATGGATTTTTCCTGGGTTTTTCCCAGTTTTACAAACTTCAAGCCAAAAAAACTGAGCCCCATAACATTAGACCAAGTAACTCAATCATAGTTAATTAACAGTTCAACCAAAAAACACTCACATAAGCCGAGGAGAGAAACAAACAAAGAATATCCGCTCTGGACGAGTAATCAACAACGAAAGTAAAGTCCGGAAACAAAAGTAAACGTCCAACAGCAAAGAGTAATCCTCTCGGGGACGGCGTCAGGAGACAGAACCAGCTGAATCCAGGCAATCACCAGCATGACCTTCAAGAACCGACAGCCTGTGACCCGAAAACATGAGTTTATATAGTTTATTCCTTAACAAGTCACAGCTGTCGGCAGTCAAGGCCGGCATGGCATAACGAGGCAGCAGTTTCATTGGTGTCAGGGATCCCCCTGCCACGCCCCCCTCGGTAGCTGTAAGGGATTCACCTGCCATGCCAGTCACTGCTGCCGAGGGGGGCGTGGCAGGTGAATCCAACCTTCACCCTGAACCAGTCTGTCGTTCCTACTGCACACTTCACTGCTGTCACACTGTCCTCATACATGTCCTGCCCCACCCTCACATACTTCTCTGACACACCTGACTTCCTCATACAGTACCACAGCTCGTCTCTTGGCACTCTGTCGTACGCTTTCTCTAAATCCACAAATACACAATGCAATTTTTTCTGTCCTTCTCCATCAACATCCTCAAAGCAAATAAGGCATCTGTGGTGCTCTTCCTCGGCATGAAACCATACTTTTGCTCACAGATGGTCACCTCTTCTCTCAGCCTGGCTTCCACTACTCTTCATGGTGTGACTGATCAACTTAATTCCCCTGTAGTTACTGCAGGTCTGCACATCTCCCTTATGCTTAAAGATCGGTACCAGCACACTCCTTCTCCATTCCTCAGGCATCCTCCCACCTTCCAGAATCTTGTTAAACAATCTGGTTAAAAACTCCACCGCCATCTCTCCTAAACATCTCCATGCTTCTACAGGTATGTCATCTGGTCCAACCGACTTTCAACTCTTCATCCTCTTAATTGCTGCTCTTACTTCCTCCTTACTAATCTTATCTACATCCTGCTTTACCAACTCCACATCATCCAACCTTCTCTCTCTCTCTGATTTTCCTCATTCATCGCTGCTCAAAATACTCCCTCCACCTTCTCCTCACTACTCAACACATTTCCCTTTCCATCCTTTATTGCTCTAACTTGCAACACATCCTTCCCAGCTCGGTTCCTCTGCCTTGAAAATCAGTATAAATTCTTTTCTCCTGCCTTAGTGTCCAATCTCACCTACAGCTCCTCATATGCCTTTCCCTTGGATTTCACCACATCCCTCTTTACCTGCTGTCGCATCTCCTTGTACTCCTGCCTACTTTTCTCATGTCTATCCCACTTCTGTTTTGCCAACCTCTTTCTCCTTATGCTCTTCTGCACTTCCTCATTCCACCACCATCATTTGTCTTCCTTTCTATTTCCAGATGTCACATCAAGAACTTTTCTAGCTGCCTCCCTCATCACTCTTGCAGTAGTTTTCCAATCACCCAACACCTCTTCACCACCACCGAGCCCCTGTCTGACCTCTTCCCTGAACCACACACTACACTCTTCCTCCTTCAGTTTCCACCATTTTATCCAGAACAACTAGCAGATGTCTTCACTGACATCTTCAACATCTCCCTGAGCAGCAACATTGTTCCCACGTGCCTCAAGACAACGATTGATTGACATTGATTTCAGCTCAGCATTCAACACAATCATTCCTCAGCACCTGATCGAGAAGTTGAACCTTCTGGGCCTGAACACCTCTCTCTGCAACTGGATCCTGGACTTCCTGACTGGGAGACCTCAGTCAGTCCGGATCGGGAACAGCATCTCCAGCACCACCACACTGAGCACGGGAGCCCCTCAGGGCTGTGTGCTCAGTCCACTGCTGTTCACTCTGCTGACTCACGACTGTGCACCAACGCACAGCTCAAATCATATCATTAATTTTGCCGATGACACGACCGTGGTGGGTCTAATCAGCAAGAACGACGAGTCAGAACAGTATCTCCAGTTTACAGTGAGGATTCTCCAGTACAGCAGAGAGACACTTCACTCCTGAGCCTCCTCCTGGTGTGGATGGATGTGTGGATGGACGGATGGATGGGTTGATGGACAGATGGATGGATGGATGGATGGATGGATGGATGGATGGATGGATAAATGGATGGTGGATGGATGTGTGGATGGACGGATGGATGGGTGGATGGATGGATGGATGGATGTGTGGATGGACGGATGGATGGGTTGATGGACAGATGGATGGATGGATGTGTGGATGGACGGATGGATGGGTTGATGGACAGATGGATGGATGGATGTGTGGATGGACGGATGGATGGGTTGATGGACAGATGGATGGATGGATGTGTGGATGGACGGATGGATGGGTTGATGGACAGATGGATGGATGGATAAATGGATGGTGGATGGATGTGTGGATGGACGGATGGATGGGTTGATGGACAGATGGATGGATGGATAAATGGATGGTGGATGGATGTGTGGATGGACGGATGGATGGGTTGATGGACAGATGGATGGATGGATGTGTGGATGGACGGATGGATGGGTGGATGGATGGATGGATGGATAAATGGATGGTGGATGGATGTGTGGATGGACGGATGGATGGGTTGATGGACAGATGGATGGATGGATAAATGGATGGTGGATGGATGTGTGGATGGACGGATGGATGGGTTGATGGACAGATGGATGGATGGATAAATGGATGGTGGATGGATGTGTGGATGGACGGATGGATGGGTTGATGGACAGATGGATGGATGGATGTGTGGATGGACGGATGGATGGGTTGATGGACAGATGGATGGATGGATAAATGGATGGTGGATGGATGTGTGGATGGACGGATGGATGGGTTGATGGACAGATGGATGGATGGATAAATGGATGGTGGATGGATGTGTGGATGGACGGATGGATGGGTTGATGGACAGATGGATGGATGGATGTGTGGATGGACGGATGGATGGGTTGATGGACAGATGGATGGATGGATAAATGGATGGTGGATGGATGTGTGGATGGACGGATGGATGGGTTGATGGACAGATGGATGGATGGATGTGTGGATGGACGGATGGATGGGTTGATGGACAGATGGATGGATGGATGGATGGATGGATGTGTGGATGGACGGATGGATGGGTGGATGGATGGATGGATGTGTGGACAGACGGATGGATGGGTTGATGGACAGATGGATGGATGGATGGATGGATGTGTGGATGGACGGATGGATGGGTTGATGGACAGATGGATGGATGGATGGATGTGTGGATGGACGGATGGATGGGTGGATGGATGGATGTGTGGATGGACGGATGGATGGGTTGATGGACAGATGGATGGATGGATGTGTGGATGGACGGATGGATGGGTTGATGGACAGATGGATGGATGGATAAATGGATGGTGGATGGATGTGTGGATGGACGGATGGATGGGTGGATGGATGGATGGATGGATGGATGTGTGGATGGACGGATGGATGGGTGGATGGATGGATAAATGGATGGTGGATGGATGTGTGGACAGACGGATGGATGGGTTGATGGACAGATGGATGGATGGATGTGTGGACAGACGGATGGATGGGTTGATGGACAGATGGATGGATGGATGTGTGGATGGACGGATGGATGGGTGGATGGATGGATGGATGTGTGGATGGACGGATGGATGGGTTGATGGACAGATGGATGGATGGATGGATAAATGGATGGTGGATGGATGTGTGGATGGACGGATGGATGGGTTGATGGACAGATGGATGGATGGATAAATGGATGGTGGATGGATGTGTGGATGGACGGATGGATGGGTTGATGGACAGATGGATGGATGGATGGATGGATGGATGGATGTGTGGATGGACGGATGGATGGGTGGATGGATGGATGTGTGGATGGACGGATGGATGGGTTGATGGACAGATGGATGGATGGATAAATGGATGGTGGATGGATGTGTGGATGGACGGATGGATGGGTTGATGGACAGATGGATGGATGGATGTGTGGATGGACGGATGGATGGGTTGATGGACAGATGGATGGATGGATGGATGGATGGATAAATGGATGGTGGATGGATGTGTGGATGGACGGATGGATGGGTTGATGGACAGATGGATGGATGGATGGATGTGTGGATGGACGGATGGATGGGTTGATGGACAGATGGATGGATGGATGGATGTGTGGATGGACGGATGGATGGGTTGATGGACAGATGGATGGATGGATGGATGTGTGGATGGACGGATGGATGGGTGGATGGATGGATAAATGGATGGTGGATGGATGTGTGGATGGACGGATGGATGGGTGGATGGATGGATGTGTGGACAGACGGATGGATGGGTTGATGGACAGATGGATGGATGGATGTGTGGATGGACGGATGGATGGGTTGATGGACAGATGGATGGATGGATAAATGGATGGTGGATGGATGTGTGGACAGACGGATGGATGGGTTGATGGACAGATGGATGGATGGATGGATAAATGGATCGTCTCTTATCAGAGATCCCTCATGTCTGTGTTACCTTCTGGTTCTCCTTTTAGTTCTGCTGCCATAGCGAGTCTTGCCGGTCAAACTGCTCAGTGACATTAACTTTCATACACCAATAGACATAATAATCCATATCCTTCTCTTCCCGTCATCTCTCTCTCTCTCTCTCTCTCTCTCTCTCTCTCTCTCTCTCTCTCTCTCTCTCGGTCGAGTTAAACATGCTCCTGAGGCTCCAGTGACCACTGTTCCTGCCCCTCTCCCCTCCTGGATCTTCACACTTCTGCAGCTTGGGACGGTCTCTCATCAACACCTTGGGTGGTTCCATGTAATTCCAGCAGGTGCTTTGAGAATGATTGGACTGTAGTTGGTGTCGGCGGTCTGCACTGACTCAGTGCAGTTGCTTCTGATCGTCATCACTGTACCCGCTTTGTATATCTGCTTCAAATGGACATTTGGTGCAACCCAGATGAGGATGGGTTCCCTCTTGAATCTGGTTCCTCTCAAGGTTTCTTCCTTATGCCATCTCGGGGTTTTCCTTGCCACAGTTGCTCATCAGGGACAAACTTACTTACAAAGAACATTGTTTAATCACCACATTATCTGTGTAAAGCTGCTTTGAGACAATGTTCATTGTTAAAGCGCTACAAATAAAATGAATTGAATTGAATTGAATGGAAGTTTTCCTGAAATCTTAAAATAAACTTCAACAATCTAAAACATTCTGTAAAGCAATAAGTTTTCTTATAAAAACATTTATCATCAACATCTTTAAAAAAGACATTCAGAGTCATGTAGAATACCACTGCAGGACCAGTCTGCTCAACGCAAAATGGCTGTGCAACATCACTGAGGCCCCCACATCAATTACGTTCCTTAACTTACCATACCAGAGCCACAAAGACTTAATGAAAGACCTGTCAAACACTCATTTGATAAATCAAAGTGAGTTCCTTTAACCAAAACTTCCTCAAGCAACCAAAACAATGACTCTGTTTTACAAACCCTGATCAAACTGAAAAGTCCCACATTTTAAATAGTCCATGATAAAAAAGGAAGTCCTTTGAAATTCAATTGTTTGTGATCCGTAAATACCAGAGTACTGTCAAGTCCAAGTCCATCGATCTGCTGTAATATGTTCTGAGCCACATTCCTCCAAACTAGATCTTCAGGCCCAGTTAACAGTCTCTGGATAAACTGCAAGCGAAAAGTTGCAAGTCTACTAAACAGATGCACCAGACTTTGACCTCCTTCTTCCACAGGCAAGAAAAGTACGCTTTGAGGGACCCAGTGAAGCCGATCCCAAAAAAAAGTCCACCAGCGTTGCTTGTAATCTGGAAAGCAGAGCGGAAGGAGGGTCTACACATACCAATCTGTGCCACAATGTTGAAGCAGCCAAATTGTTCATTATTAAAACACGTCCTCTAAAGAAAATTTGTGGATGAATCCACTTCCATTATTTTAACCTGCCCTCTATTTTTCAACCAGCCCAAACCAGTTCTTTTCTTGTGTGACAGCATCTCCAATAAACACTCCTAGATATTTAAGACCTCCTTTTTCCAAGTTAACCCACCAGGTAATAACACTGGCCCCTTCTCCCATTTTCCAACAATTAAGGCATCACTCTTACTCCAATTTATTTTAGCAGCAGATACATTTCCAAACTCTTGAATGATTTTTACTCGAGTATTTATATCATTCTGCCCATTGACCATCATCATTCCATCATCAGCATAAGCTGATCTCTGATGTTGTAGATTAACATGAGGTAACAGTAGGCCTTCTATATTAGACCATCATTTGTTTAATAATGGTTCAATTGCTAAGGAGTAAAGCGTTCCAGAGAGTCACAACCTTGTCTGATGCCCATGTTAACACTAAAAGCGGCGGACAAACCACCATTAATTTTTAGCATACTTTCAACATCTTAATAGAACACTTTAACTGCTCCAATAAAACCTGGACCAAAACCAAGAACATCAAGTGTGTTCCAAAGATATTGGTGCTCAACCCTATCAAAAGCTTTTTCCTGATCAATGGAGACCCAACAGACCTACCAGGCACACAATACATCTGGTCAGGATGTATGATGTCCCCATCACTTCCCTTCATCTATTTGCAAGAGTTTAGCAAAGATTTTCAGATCCTTACCCAACACCTCCCAAGCGGCTTTATAAAACTCAATTGAGAGCCCATTAAGTCCTGGAGCTTTTTCACTCTCCATAATCTGCAATGTCTTCCATAGCTCTTGTGCACACAAAGGCTTCTCTAGTGCCTCTTTTGACTTTTTTGGAAGCTTCGGTAAACCTTGATAAAAACTGGCAGACATTTCCTCATCATCTTTATATTCACTCCCATACAGAACCTTCCAGCCCTTTGTCTTATTTCAGACAGCACTGTAAGCTCCTGCCCGTTCTCTGATCACAATAAGTCAATGGATCTACTCTGCCATTCTTTCTTTCCAAAATGAAAAAAGAATTTGGATGGAGCATCCATTTGTGTTAAACTTTGGTAGCGTGACCTGACCAATGCACCTTTTGCCTTCACGCCTAACAGGTCTGCAAGAAACATCCTTTAAACGTTGCATCACTCAACAAAGAGACATTAAAATGCCAATAGGAACTCTTTACCTTATATTTGATATAAACACTTTACAAATAACAATATCATGATCAGAAACCCCAGAAGGACTGATTCCACAGCTCTTCACAATAATAAAATGATGTTTAAAACAGTAGATTCGATCTAATTTAGCCAAAGAAATACAATTCTCTTGCATGTGTAACCATGTATATTGTTTATCATTGTTGTTTAAACATCTTCATATATCACACAGTTTATGGGTTTCAGTCAAAGTGCACATGGCACGGCTGGAAGCTACATGGGGCTCAGCGTGATTCCGATCTAATACACAATTCTCAGTACAATTAAAATCATCACCTAAAAACACATTCATCTGAATTACAACTCTGCAAAATTCCATTAAGATCATGAAGAAAACAAACTCTCATTAGCATTATTAGGAGCACATACATTAATAAACCCACATTACATTTTTCAAACTGTGCACCTACAAAAATGAGTCTAGCAGCAATTTCACCTTCACCTCAGAAGAGACAGGAGTGAAATGTGCAGCAGAAAGCACAGCTACTCCTCCTCTAGAAGAGCTGATGTGAGAGCACACCACCACCCCTTCCCCTTCTTTCCTCCAATTCATTTCATTTAAAACATCACTGTGCGTCTCCTGAATAAACATCACATCAATTCTCTTCTGTCTTCATAATTCAGATAACAATGTACTCTTATAAGCATCCCGTGCAGCATTTATATTAAGAGAGCCGATTCTCAGCACACTCATACAGAAGAATGAGAGAAGGATCACACACAAGACAAATTTCAGCATGTGAAGGCAGAGAAAACTACATTGTTTCAAACCCCATCCTCTGCCTGAAGTTCTGATCTTCATTTAGCAGGAATTTTCCTTCATCTATATATTTCCTGAACGGTGAACTTTTCTTCACCCTCACTTCTCATTAACATCCCAACAGAATCAACACACATTTTGTGATCAGGAAAAGAATCTGTAACCTGCACATTCTTCATCTTTATTGATCTTTGTAAAAAAGATTTGACTTTATCAAAAGAACAGTAACTACATGTCTTCCTTCTGCTCTTATTGTCCAGAGTTTCACTGTCACAATCTTCAACAGGACTTTTAACATTCTCACATTCATTAGCTTGTGTTTCTGACCAGTGTTTTAACTTTTCATTCCTCATCTTTACTTTATTCCTTTTTCTCTTAACAGGAGGTTTTAAACAGTGTGTCATCACTCACATAATCTGGATTTATTTCTTCTTCACTCACCCGTTTAGCTGCTTTGACAGCATCTATTACTGTTTCCCCTCTGTTACCTCGGGTTCTCCCCCCGACATCTGGAGCAATAGAGGCACCTTCAGCCTGATCACATTCAGCCGAACCAGTGAGAACAGTATCTCCAGCCTGATCATAGACTTATTTTACTTTTACACTCCTTTATTTACCATAAAACTCAGCATAATTCACGTTATGTTCTGGATGGTATCAGGTAATGAAAGTAAAATAAATAGATAAATAGTCAAATATAAAAAAAAAAAGATTTAGCTCTATCGTGAATCTACTCTCTTCTGGTAAGGTAGGATTCTAACTTTGTATATTTATTTAACTCAGTTGATTCTAGAGTGTTGGTCTGTGCTTATTAGATTGGTCAGGTGATTAATCAAGGGTATTTTCAGTCTCACTTGAGGTGTGAATTGTGGGCAGGGCTTACTCACTTATATTGAAGGTGCTATGTCTGTAGCAGCTGTAGGTAGCCCCCCAAATGAACAGATGTCACATTGCCAGTAACCTCTTTGACTGAATTTAAATCAAGGCTTAAGACCCACCTTTTCAACCTCCACTATCAGTCAATGCATATGTGTTAGGAGTCCTTAATTTTTCTGAAATGTGGTGTATGTTTATGTACTATGTAGTGTTCCATCTCTTGTCCTGTATGTTTTTGTGTCTGTGTTGTCTCTGTTATTAACTCATGCAGCTGCATGTGATCCTTCATCCTGGGCAAATGTCCGACAAATATGTTTGTTTATGTATGTTTATTATATTTCATCTGTCTTGATTTATTGAAATATTGTACCTTGTAAAGCGTCCTTGAGCTTGGGAAAGGCGCTATATAAATTAAACTTATTATTAACCTCATCTACCCTCCCCTGTTGTCTCAATCTCAAACAGTGGTGGTAGGTGGGCTCTAGAATTGCCAGTCTTCTGTAAGGAAAGCTGACTTTATCACAGGCTTGGCTTCCCACTACACTACTTGACTACAAAACCCAAGAAGACCTCTTGTCCCACACCGTGGCTGTCAGAAGTTTTGCGCAGCAATCAACGAGAGCTCAGATCTGCAGAGAGGAAGTGGAAAAAATCACAACTCGATGTAGACCTTGCATCTTAACGCGCCTAACGCGACAAAATTTTCTTTGGAGGTGACTTCTGCCAAAACTGCCTTCTACAAGGAAAAGCCTGAGGCCTCTGCACAAGATCCTCGTAAGCTCCACAACATCTTCTCTTCACTACTTAACCCCCCTGCTGTACCTGCTCCATCCTCCCTAACTGCTAATGACTTTGCCTTCTTCTATGATGAGAAGATTAAGAAAATCTGCCAGACCTTCACTTCCTCCCCAACAACGACTACACAACACAGCCGACAATCCACTACGTCTCTGTCAAGCTTCTCAACCTTAACAGAAGATGAGATACTGCAAGTCATCCAATCTTGCAATCCCACCACCTGTCCTCTGGATCCAATCCCTTCAACTATGCTTCAGACCATCACACAAGATCTCCTGCCCTTCATCTATACAATCATCCATGGGTCATTAACATCTGGCCATGTGCCAACTACCTTCAAGCAAGCAAGGGTCATTCCCATCTTGAAGAAACCTGCTCTAGATCCATCAGACATCAACAACTACAGACCGGTATCACTCCTTTCCTTTCTTTCTAAATCTCTGGAACGCACTGTTTTTAACAAACTGTCTGTCTATCTCTCACAGAACAACCTCCATGATCCTAACCAGTCTGGGTTCAAAGCGGCACATTCCACAGAGACGGCCCTTTTGGCTGTTTCTGAGAAACTAAATGCTGCTCGATCAGCCGAGCTGTCATCTGTACTTATCTTTCTGGACCTTTCAGGAGCATTTGACACAGTCAACCACAAGACACTTTTGTTAACCATCATGATCTAAAACTCAACCACAGCAAAACAGAACTGCTGGTCATCCCAGGTGATTCATCTCCAGGTCAAGCTCTACAAATAACACTTCATGACTCTCTGCTCTCCCCTTCAGCCACTGCTCATAACCTTGGGGTAACTATGGACAATGAACTGTCCTTCTTTCCACATGTAGCTAATGCTGCTCGTTCTTGTCGATTTCTTCTCTACAACATCCAAACGATTCGACCATTTCTGTCCACACAGGCTGCCCAGGTGCTTGTTCAGTCTCTTGTCATTTCAAGACTCGACTACTGCAACTCTCTGCTGGCAGGTCTTCCCCTGAACGCTATCCGTCCACTGCAAATGATCCAAAATCATTTCCAAAATCAATCAATCAAAAAGGCCAAAAATGGACCAGCGCCATCTTACCTCAGTGACCTCATCACATCTCGCACTGCACCACGCTGTCTGAGATCCTCCAGCACTGCTCGACTGGTACCTCCTTCTTTTAGAATGAGAGGTAAGTACACTTCAAGGCTCTTCTCTGTTCTGGCACCGAGGTGGTGGAATGAACTTCCCTCAGATGTCCGTACAGCAGAGTCCCTGACTATCTTCAAGTGACGACTGAAGACCTACCTCTTCCTGGAATACTTAAATTAGCACTTTCCAAGTTTGTAGAATTGGAGTTATATTTATATTAAGTTTGTAATCTGGCGTACCAGTGTAGATTTATTCATTATTCATTATTACAGCACCTTTGTACGTCGCTCTGGATAAGGGCATCTGCTAAATGCCGCAAATGTAAATGTAAATGTAAATAAATAACATTAAATAGACATCAATAAAACAAGACAATGACAGTTGTCAAAAGATGGGGGTTGGTATAATTGTTTAGCTGAGCTCTGGTGCAAAGTACAATTCTTTTTCTTTTAAGAAACAAAGAGCTCCTTCACAACACCACACAGCCTCAAACATCTTCAGATGCCCATACTCTTAAAATCAACAACAATCCTGAATTTTGTAAGCCGTCACTGTCCTGAAGTTCATCTCCCCTTCACCCCTGAACTCCAGGAGGGGACCACCACATCACATCTCTCCAAGGAGAGCGTGTTGTCTATGGAGTGAGCTCACGTGTACTGCCTCTGTTTTTTATTAAAAATTCTCCATATGTCACAAAGATCGTGGGTCTCCACCAACTCCCACAGACGCTTATGAGAAGCTACATGAGGTTCTGCATGGTTTCTGTCTGTATTTTCTGACGTACAATTAAAATCTTCTCCCAAAACCAAAAACTCTGCAGTGCTGCATTTTAAAATAACATTGTTGAGTTTGTGTAAAACTTCATTCTCTCCACTGCACTGGTGGGAGTGTCCACACAGATAAACACTAAAACCTCATTCTCATAAAAACACTTACTTTTAAAAGCCTCCTGTTTAAAATTTCTTCTACAGTGTAAGAAACAGGAATGAAATTGCGAGTAAAAAGCAGGACCACCACTAAG
Source organism: Silurus meridionalis (assembly GCF_014805685.1). Lineage (NCBI taxonomy): Eukaryota > Metazoa > Chordata > Actinopteri > Siluriformes > Siluridae > Silurus > Silurus meridionalis. Next base: position 249,638 of record NC_060893.1, read on the forward strand.
TGACACCACTAAGTTATGGCTTAAAATCACCAACCCGCCCCACTCCTTCACCCAGTCAGCAGCGTTACTAACATCACTGTGGGTCTCCTGCAGCATGACCACATCAACACGTTACTGTTTAATGAGCTCATATAGCTTCACTCTCTTTACGTGTTCTCTCTCAATTTATGTTAAAACTCGCAAACTGGATTCCTTCCATTAGGATTAAATATAGATAAAAACATACAAATGTTAAAAAACACTTCAAAATTAAAACCCACCGCACACTTTATCAATCTTCTTCAGAGTTCTCCCTATTAACCTTTGTTCAAGTCAAGAGTCAAGAAGCTTTTTTCGTCATTTTAACCATATATAGCTGATGCAGTACACAGTGAACTGAAACAACGTTCTCCAGAACCCTGATGCTACATACAATAATAATCACAGAAACAGAAAACATAGGGCCAAGAAATAGTAAGTGCATGTATGCAACCTGGTGCAAACTGTGCAAAAAGACAACACAAGACAATACACAAAACACAAAATAGCTCCGCCAGTAAACCTGTCGTAACGAGAAAAAGTGAACAGTAGCAAAAAATGTAGACAGAATATTGTGCAAATGAACAAATAGCAGCAATCCAGGAAGATGTGCAAAAATGGCATGTAAACATTTTGCGGTAATGATTAGTGTGAGTGGTACTGAATCATGGGTGTGCGTGTATGGTGTTACAGTGAAACCCGTTGTACAAGCAACCTATAGTACGAGCAAACGGAGATACGAGCAAACTCCCTCGCAAAATTTGACCCTGTTTCACAAGCAAATTTCGAAGGCACGAGCAAACCCACGCTGCCGGTTCCCGTTTTCGGCAGAGGGGTCGCTTAGTTGATGACGTATCAGTCGGTCGCTCTCGTTGTTCAGTGCAGCAAAACGTAACTGTGGCAGCGGGGCGTGGCGGCGGCGGTTTGTGAATGGAGGGCGTGTCCGGAGCAGATAGGCAGGGATTGCCTCACCTGAAGTTAATGTGACCTAATGATTGTTCTCTCTTTTCAAGTGATCGGAGGGTGCATTTAAGGAGGAGACCATGTGTGTGTGTGTGTGTGTGTGTGTGTGTGTGTGTGTGTGCGCTGCATGAGACGTGCTGCGTGGGGCACTAAGCAGACCGACACAAAAAAAACAAATAAAAGTGGATGTGAAGCCTTTGCACCTGACCTGTTGTGGCGTTCCTTATTCCCGTATTCACACGCTCTCCCACAGTAACTTTTTTAGTTTTATATTTTTATTTCACTAGAAATCTTGAAAAAGTCTCCCAAGAAAATCAGTGATGGTGCTGTGGCAGTAAATAGAATTACCATGGAAACCGAGGAGGTTACGAGCGTTGTGTGCGTCTCACACTCGCAATCAACCACTACCACATGAGTAAGTGTTAAATTATGTTTATATTACAGTAATTTGCGGTGTATTTGTTTGTTAAAACAGGCTACAAATACTTTTTAAGTGAAAAAAAGCGATCGAATGAGATCTCGGAACGGATTAAATCACTTTTACATTCATTCTTATGGGGAAAATCATTTTGAACGTATGAGCAAATGGACACACGAGCAATTTTCAAGAACGAATTCTGCTCGTACAACGGGGTTCCACTGTATCAGTTTCTTTAGCTGGAATATTTCCTGCTCTGTGAAGGAACCCCTCTCTTCTAAAATGTTTGACATCGTAAATCGATTGTTTACGGTCTGTATTTTTTTGTATGTAATTGTTTACTCTTGAACTGAAATATTCTTTTGCCACTTGGTGGTTCTTAAAAACTCGTTTATATCTTCAGCAGTATACAAAACAATTAGTACTTCCTCCTGAGACTCCTGATTAAACACGGAATCAGACATGCCATCATCACTGTCTGATTCAGCTTTATCTGCCTTTAACTCTTTCTTGGCGTGTTTTTCCCCCTGTCCTCTACCTCGTTTCTTCCTCTTTGTTGGAACTTTGAATAGAGGCTCTTCCATCTCACCCCGCACACACACACTCCTCTACACTCGCACACACACACACTCCTCTAAACTTGCCCCACACACACACACTCCTCTACACTCGCCACACACACACACACTCCTCTACACTCACACACACACACACACACACACACACACACACACACACTCCTCTTACACTCACACACACACACACTCCTCTTACACTCACCCCACACACACACTCCTCTACACTCACCCCACACACACACACACACACACTTCTCTACACTCACCCCACACACACACTCCTCTACACTCACCCCACACACACACCTCTACACTCACCCCACACACACACTCCACTCCACACTATCTTCTAACGAGAGTGAATTAGCGCCACTTGTGCTTTGATTCCCAACAAATCAGCGAGACCTGCTTTTTTAGATTTTAGTATATTAAGCTGATCTTTACTCCCGGCAGATGATGTGTTTATTGAGTGTTCTATTTCGCTTTCTAGTTCTTCCATTGCATTGGCTATTTCAACATTTGTCTCTTGAGTTTACTCACAATTTTCCTGAGCCGGTAAACTTCCTTATCTGAAAAGGGTCCAGCTTTCATTAACGTTTTCACATCATTTATAAAGCTTACGCCATCAGAGAAATAATCCTCCACCTCTACACCTGGTAAACCTTTAGTCTCAAGCAAGAAATTGCTGATCTCCCCAGCATTGTACTTCACATTCATCTTTTCACACTCATTTTGTGATGGTAAGTAAGGATAGTCTAATGAAGCACCATTATTATCAGACAGATTCTCAGCTTCACCTTTCCCTTTTTTCTTTTGTTTATTTGCTTTGCTGCAGCAGAGGTGTTTTCTTTTGGTGGGGACTTTGAAAACTGGTTCTGTCTCTGGATCGGTCTCACAGTTGTTATCTATTTCACCAATATTCATTGCAACATCTGTAGAAATAGAAATGTCTCCAGTTGTGTTTTCAGGCTCTTTTACTGCAGGTTTAGCTGTCGTGTCAGTGGCGCTGTCTCGTCATCGTCTGTCTCGGTTTCAGAGCCGGGCGGTGCGGCGCGAGCGGATTCCTCCGTGGCTCTAGCGGGCTCCTCCACGGCGCGAGCACCGATGGTGTCAGACCCGGCCTCGACAGGCTTCGCCTGCTCATGATTCCCAGCATCGGTGTTGCTTTGATTCAGGGTCTCAGGGCATGCACGTACAAGGTGGCCTATTTTTCCACAGCTAAAAATCCAGTATATCTGCATTGTTCTTCAGAACCATGTAAACCTGTCTTCAGAAAGACACAATGTGTTTTAAAAGCGGCGATTTACACCCGAGAGCAATTCTCCTGATAGGGGAAACCAATTTGCCAATAAAAGACAACTCTTTCGCCAAACTTTCATCTTTTACAAAAGGAGGGACGTTTGAGATGATGATTTTTTTTAGATAGGCTACTGAGTGGAAAAACAGGTACCAGGGAGTCATCGAGTTTTATTTTTGTTAGGATCACTTCATTAGCCTTTTCAATCGTGCTTAAAAAGAGAACAGCGTTGTTCATCCTAGAAGCCGACACTATGTTATTATGACCGACCACATCTCCTACAGCGAGAGCACACTCCCCTACCCTCGCTTTACCCAACACCTACTACATCTCCTACAGCGAGACACACTCCTCTACCCTCACTTTACACAACACCCACTACATCTCCTACAGCGAGAACACACTCCTCTACCCTCGCATTACACAACACCCACTACATCTCCTACTGCTAGAACACACTCCTCTACCCTCACTTTACCCAACACCTTCACTCCATGACGCCGGGTTAAACCTTCACAGCTCATCCTGCACAATCCCACCACGCTTCCAGCGCGAACGCTGGA